>NC_135431.1:20979688-21252188 GCF_051991245.1 Festucalex cinctus
TCCTTGCCTACTGCATGCCTGACCAAGAAGCGGAAAACCATAGCAGATGCATTGGTGGGGGGAATGTTCAGCAAGTTTGGGACCGCTGAAGTGATCCACACAGACCAGGGCAGGAAAGCTTTTATAAAGTCCCACACAAATTTTAGAGGCATGTTTTGCCAGGTGTTTTAGTCCTTAACTCATTTGCTCCCAATAACGTGTAAATACGTTTTTTTGTAAGTGTTTTAAGTGTCCCAAATACGTATTTATACGTTTTTTTGTTTTGTTTTTTATGCTAGAGCATACAGAAGGCTTTGATGCCGCCTCTCAACTGCAAAGAACGGTTGCAGAAATGGTAGTTATTACGCAAACGGCCAGCAGGTGGCAGCAGAGCAAAAGAGATCAACCAGGGCCATCTAGAAAAAAAGCTAAATTACTTAGAATTTTAAATAGATTTGTGAAAAATGTTTAAATTTAGCTCTCTTCTTAATGCTAATTCCTGCAAAACGGCTGATGAAAGAAGAGACTTTAATCTTTCTTTTGATAGGTTTCATGCTTTTATAGCAATTGAACACAATATTCTGTGGGCCTTGCAAAATCAGTCAAAATTCAGTAAAACAGCGAATGGGATTGCTTCTTTGAAAATGGCTGGGAGTGAATGAGTTAATGCGCTAAACTGAGAGTCTGTTGAGGCAAGTGGATTTGACAATATATCCTTGGCATCTTTCTGTCTCGTAAGACAATGGAGTTTGCGCCGGCTTTGTCTATTTTTTTTTTCTATTTTTTATTATTTATTTATTTATTTATTTATTTATTTATTTATTTATTTTGCATTTTCTGCTATGGCTATTGGATTTGGTGCAGATGAAGTCAATTCCCTGTGTACTTGTGGATACCAGTTTCAGCCTGGTTTGTATACAAGCTCTTTGTTCTTGCCATTTGGTATCACTCTTCTCCTCAGCTTGCATGATGCATACCTTTACTATGGACTGCCAAGTGGCACAATCTGAGGCCACTTCTTCCAGATGTGATGGATCAATGGCACCTGCCTTCAGGTCACGCTTGTGTATGTCTTTATAGCATAGGGCAGGCCATACCACAGGTCGATGACCCTTGGCCAGTTCACCTTTGACATTTGACCAGCGTCCATGCGACAGACATGCCCCAACCAGCGCAAATGCCTCTGCTTCAACAATGCAAACATGCTTGAGAGCTCTGCCTGGGTTTTTATTGGTGATATGGTTTCTCCAGGTAATTCCAAGGAGAGAATTGGCGAATTGCAGAGCCAAATTCAAATACAGTGGTACCTCTACTTACAAAATTCAGTGGTTCTGGAAGAAAGTTCTTAAGTAGAAAATTTTGTAAGTAGAGACGCATTTTCCATGTAAATGCCCTAATCCGTTCCAAGCCTCCAAAAATTCAGACATAAATGTTTTATAACGCATAAAAATGCATCAAAACATGGAACAAATACATGTTCCAATGAGATTATTGCACAATAAATGAGAGCTGTGCATAATGTAAAAAAACAAAGAATAGAGGAAAGAATAAAAATGATGGTCATTTACCTTTTTAACTGCTGTCCTCATCGTTTTTTGCCCTCTTTTTAGGGCCCGAGCAGCGACTGCTGCGAGGTCCCTATTGTTTTTGTAAAAATTATTATTATTATTATTAGGGCCCGAGCAGCGACCGCTGCGAGGTCCCTATTGTTTTTGTAAAAATTCTTCTTCTTCTTCTTCTTCTTCTTCTCCTCCTCCTCCTCCTCCTCCTCCTCCTCCTCCTCCTCCTCCTCCTCCTCCTCCTCCTCCTCCTCCCCCCCCCCCCGATCCCGATCCCGATCCCGATCCCCTAAACATTCACGAAAACTCACCGAGCTATGCACACTCCTCAGGCCCGGCGAAAAATGTCATATTATGAAGTCGTCGTAACAACGCAACTCTATAGCGCCCCCTAGCGTAGAAAAATAAAAACCAAGCCCGACACGTTTGAGCTAGAGCAACGAAAATTGGCAGGCACGTGTAGCACCCCGAGACGCACAAAAAAGTCTATTGGGACCATGTAGCTAAAATGTACAGGAAGTGAGCTATGAATTTTTTAATGTCCAATTTTGGCACATTCACTGTGGTCATGCTTTTTCCCCCTCTGCAAACATTTTTCATCCAATTAACTTCAAACTTGGCATTTATCGTCTCAAGACGTGAGAGAACAACTGGGCAAAAAGTCTTGCCTTTTCGAAATACTATATGACGGGGGCGGGGCATCAAATATTGCCTTTAAAATTTCATTTGTCCAGAAAGAGCAAATGCTTAATAACTCCCATGTTCAAGCTCCAAAAAATCTCAAACTTCTCAGGCAATGTAATAGTCACGGCCTGAAAACATCTATATGATCAAATTCAGTTGTACATATAGCGCCACCTAGTGGTAACAATAAATGTCATACTTTACGTTTTTAGCTACTGCGCTGAGCTTGTTGAAGGGATCCAGTTGAAAATTGGTCAGAAAAGCCTTAAGATGTTGATCATGCCCCACACCGAATATTGTAACTTTTCGCCAAAGGGCGTGGCCGCTACGGTGCCGCAAAGTCTAAAGATTTTTCGTGACAATAAAAGCTGCATTAACTTGACCGAGATGATCCTATCTTCTCAAAATTTCACACATTTGATGAGAGTCCAGCCCTAAAGACATCTATGAGCTTATATTTCATCTTACTGATAGCGCCACCTAGTGGCAATTTTTTTTCTTACGAATTTTCTTCTATGTTTTTCTCCAAACACGTTAACTGGACCTACCTCATATTTGCTCAGATGAGGGATTCGGCTTTCATGATGTCACAACACGAAGTTTGTGAGTTTTCGCGAATCGCTGTGGGCGTGGCTAAGCACTGTTCGCCAAGAAAACAACGCCAGTTTTGAGGGTCTAAACATGCGCAGAAAGTCATGAAACTTGGCACACACATCTGGCCTGGTAAAATGAACAATATTTTATTGTTGATTGTGCTATTTTTACAAAAATGACTCAATAGCGCCCCCTAGGAATTTTTAATGAAGCAGCCCCGGTTGTACGTTTAACCCTCGTGCAATTTGCTTAGCCAATTATGTAAATTAGGTTTTGATTGTGCAGGGAAAAAAAAAAAAAAAAAAAAAAAAAAATGAGCCACGGTTTTGGAAAACTGGGGGACCGTCAAAATGCGAGTGTGCCAACATTTCTCAGCCATTGCATGAGGGAGATAACAATCATAATATCCCTGGAATCGGATTTAGCCAGCCGCGTAACATTAATGTACATTATAAGTGACATTTTTGGACCGATTGGACACTGCATGTATTTTATTGCAATTTCCGTGATTTCTGCATGAAATCCTTCTATGGACATTCCTCGACGGTGCCATGGGCATGAGAAAGATTTTGCACCCCAAATCCACCAGGTGGCGGTAGAGGCCAATTAATGATTTTCCTTGCAAACGCCGCACTGATTCCAGCACACCATATTCCACACAGACTTATTTCTTCGTGCTTTTTACTGATTGTGCATTCGACAGGATGTTAGTGGATGCGCGTGCACGTTAGTGGGCGCGCGTGCGTGTTCGTGGATGCGCGTACACGCGCGCCACTTGTATTTTTGTGCAGAAAAAGGTATTGCGAGCTATTGACTTATGTTTCGTGTTGGGATATGCTGTTTTTTTGTCTGCATGGACGTGGGAAGCACGTTCCCTAGTGGGAGGGGTCGAATGGCAATGCTCGTTGTCGTTTTTATTCCCCAAAATGAGCCACTGTTAGTCGTTGCAATACAGCGGTTTTCCTCAGTGTGTGAAGGCTGTTATTTATTTATTTTTTTCTCTTTCTTCACTTCAGAACTTCAGAATTAATAGCGTGCATATTCCACACGCATGCACAGTTCGATCATCCATTTTGAACAGCCGAGCATTGACATTTGCTCGCCAAGGCTGCAGGGGGCAGGCGTGCCATTGTGGCCAAACGTGCGTGCAACGTGGAGGTGACGTATTTCCCTTCGTGCATTCTTCAAAACATGGCAAGGAGCATGGATCGGTGGAAACAATAACCATTAGGGATAAGACAAAACAAAAAAAATGGTTTTTTTTGCAACTTATGAAGTGTAACATGTAACGGTTGTCGAGATGAATTCCTCGTCGGTTATCTTATCTGGCCGTTGCATTTCTACGTGTGAAAGTGCTAAGCTTCGATTTTTATTCGACTAGTTTGTATTCACAACAACGTGCTAACGTGCTAAGAGGCTAACGTGCACGAGACATGAGCTTCGTGGATCTCAGGAAAAGAAAGAAAAGAACGGCGATCGGAGACACAAAAAGCTGCAAATGCAAGTTGGCAAGTAAGTACTTCTACAAAATAAACATAAACGAACATATGAGCACGTCCTGGAATGCCGCGGGGGACGTGTAGCTTCCGAACGGTATGTAGCTCGTCGCTGTGTTGACTTCCGTTCGCCGGATACAATTGGATACAGGCGATGTAAATTTGTCCGAAAAACACGCACGATTTCCGGGTAAAGTAAACGGACGGATCGGTGTAATGGAGCTTTTTCTTTCCGTTATTTGTCCGGAACCGTACGTCCTACGGGGAAAATTACACATATCTGACACATATCTGGAACCGTGAGCACAAGAGATACGTGGCTCGTTGAAGTGCGACGCCGGATACGGGGGTGTAAATCGGGCCTTCCTGTATCCGAAAAACAAACACAATTTGCGGCTAAAGTCACGGAGGGGTCCCGGTGCCGCTCCGGAGCCCCACAAAAAGTACTTTTTTCCCCAAAGTTTTCTATCAAAGCTACCGTGTTGCCTGATGCTCTAACTATGTCATATGAAAGATTCAAATTTATTTATTTATTATACATATATACAACACAGTTAATTTTCTTCATAATCTATTATTTGGCTTCTGTTGTCCTATGGCGGGGGGAAATAATAATAATAAATAAATATACTATATTTATGCATAGTTTTGATGCCAATGAACATTTTGGGTGGTTGAAAGAAAAAAAAATATTAAAAAATGACTTAGTTATCACACCTCAAAGTAGAATTACTTATTTGGCTAAAATTTACTTTTCCAGGGTGTTTTGTATTAAATTGCCATTGTCAAAAAATTTGGCATGCATTGAAAAAATTGTTGTTATAACTTATTGCCTTATTCGAAGCTCTAATTATGTCATATGAAGTATTAATTTTGTATTTATTTTTTATACATGTATACAGCACAGTTCGTTTTCTTCATAGTCCATTCTTTGGGCTTGTATTGTCCTAAGAGGGGGGAATACATAAAAAAAAAAAAAAAACTTCATATGTATGGATAGTTCTGATGCCAATGAACATTTTGAGTGGTTGAAATAAAAAAAAAATGTTAAAAATTGACTTAGTTATCACACCTCAAAGTAGAATTACTTATTTGGCTAAAATTTATTCTTAGAGCGTGTCACTGTTTCCAAGGCACAAGGGTTAAGCAAGATCTACGAAAATTTTTAGGTGTATGAGGGAGCCCAAGACCTACAAAAAAGTCTCTTGGACCCATATGCTAAAATGAACAGGAAGTGAGCTACGAATTTTTGAATGTCCCATTTTTGACGATTTTTGCACATTCACAGGGGGCAGACTTTTTCCCACTTCTGCTACACGTTTCATCTGACTGAGTTAAGACTTGACCTGGACCATGTCAAGACCTGAGCCAACGACAGGGGGAAAAATCTTGACTTTTCAAAATACTATATGATGAAGGCGGGGCATCAAAATTTGTGTTTCGCACTGAAAAAGGATATGCTTAATAACTCCCCGGTACATGCTCCAAAAAATCCCAAACTTGACATGTATGTTTATCGTCAAGGCCTGAAGCTATCTCAATGACAACATTCAGTTATATATGCAGCGTCACCTAGCCCTTGAGGCATAAAAAAAAAATACCCCACATACGGTATTTTGTACAAAAAATGTAAACTCATTCTAAGTGTGATAACTAAGTCATTTAGGAATATACTTTTAGTTTCCACCACTCAAAATTATCACTGGCATCAGACTTATCCAAACATATATATATTTTTATTTATTTTTGATAGCCTCTGTGGACATTAAAAGCAATATCGTGAATGAAGGATATGCTTAATAACTCCACGGTACATGCTCCAAAAAAAATCCCACACTTGACATGTATGCTTATAATCAAGGCCTGAAGGTATCTCGATGACAACATTCAGTTATAAATACAGCGCCACCTAGCCCTTGAGGCTTATATAAAAAAAAAACCCACATACGGTATTTTGTACAAAAAATGTAAACTCATTCTAAGTGTGATGACTAAGTCATTTATGAATATTCTTTTAGTTTCCACCACTCAAATTGTTCACTGGCTTCACACCGATCCAAACGTATGTACGTTTCCATTTTGTTTTATTCATTTTTGATTGCCCCTTTGGACAATAAAAGCAACATTGTGCAATGCGTACAACGAGCGATGATGTATATATACACTTTTACAAAAAATACCAATCAGGGCAACTCATTGCCTAAAAATAAAAAAGGACGCTGATTTTTGCAGGTCTTAACAATCACCAAAACCCGTTGAGCTTGACACACACTGGCAAAAAAAATATTCTACATGTAAACGTTTATTATGCCATTTTCAAAGAAATTTTGCTTCCAATATGCCAGTACCCCAACGTGCCAGTACCCCAACGTGCCAGTACCCTAACGTGCAAGTACCCCAACGTGCAAGGACTCCAACGTGGCCCGGGCTGCGAGGGCCCTTTATAGCTGCTCGCAGCTCTAGTTATTATTCTTCTTCTTCTTCTTCTTCTTTATTCTCCGCAAACGATCGCGATTTTGGGTACCTAAACATTCACGAAAACTCACCGAACTTTGCACACTCCTCAGGCCCGGCGAAAAATTTGATATTATTAAGTCGTCATAACAATGCGACTCGATAGCGCCCCCTAGCGTAGAAAAATAAAAACCAAGCCCGGCACGTTTGAGCTAGAGCAACAAAAATTGGCAGGCACGTGTAGCATCCCGAGACGCACAAAAAAGTCTATTGGGACCATGTAGCTAAAATGTACAGGAAGTGAGCTATGAATTTTTTTATGTCCAATTTTGGCCTATTTTGGCACATTCACTGTGGTCATGCTTTTTCCCCCTTTGCAAAAATTTTTCATCCAATTGACTTCAAACTTGGTATTTATCATCTCAAGACCTAAGAGAACAGCTGGGCAAAAAGTCTTGCCTTTTCGAAATACTATATGACGGGGGCGGGGCATCAAATATTGCCTTTAAAATTTCATTTGTCCAGAAAGAGCAAATGCTGAATAACTCCCATGTATAAGCTCCAAAAAATCTCAAACTTCTCAGGCAACGTAATAGTCACGGCCTGAAAACATCTATATGACAAAATTCAGTTATACATATAGCGCCACCTAGTGGTTACAATAAATGTCATACTTTACGTTTTTAGCTACTGTGCTGAGCTCGTTGAAGGGATCCAGTTGAAAATTGGTCAGAAAAGCCTTAAGATGTTGATGATGCCCCACACCGAATATTGTAACTTTTCGCCAAAGGGCGTGGCCGCTACGGTGACGCAAAGTCTGAAGATTTTTCGTGACAATAAAAGCTGCATTAACTTGACCGAGATGATCCTATCTTCTCAAAATTTCACACATTTGATGAGAGTCCAGCTCTAAAGACATCTACTAACTTACATTTCATCTAACTGATAGCGCCACCTAGTGGCAATTTTTTTTCTTACGAATTTTCTTCTACGTTTTTCTCCAAACATGTTAACTGGACCTACCTCATATTTGCTCAGATGAGGGTTTCGGCCTTCATGATGTCACAACACGAAGTTTGTGAGTTTTCGCGAATTGCTGTGGGCGTGGCTAAGCGCTGTTCGCCAAGAAAACAACGCCAGTTTTGAGGGTCTAAACATGCACAGAAACTCATGAAACTTGGCACACACATCTGGCCTGGTAAAATTAACAATATTTTATTGTTGATTGTGCTATTTTTACAAAAATGACTCAATAGCGCCCCCTAGGAATTTTTAATGAAGCAGCCCCGGTTGTACGTTTAACCCTCGTGCAATTTGCTTAGCCAATTATGTAAATTAGGTTTTGATTGTGCAGGGAAAAAAAAAAAAAAAAAAAAAAAAAAAAAAAAAATGAGCCACGGTTTTGGAAAACTGGGGGACCGTCAAAATGCGAGTGTGCCAACATTTCTCAGCCATTGCATGAGGGAGATAACAATCATAATATCCCTGGAATCGGATTTAGCCAGCCGCGTAACATTAATGTACATTATAAGTGACATTTTTGGACCGATTGGACACTGCATGTATTTTATTGCAATTTCCGTGATTTCTGCATGAAATCCTTCTATGGACATTCCTCGACGGTGCCATGGGCATGAGAAAGATTTTGCACCCCAAATCCACCAGGTGGCGGTAGAGGCCAATTAATGATTTTCCTTGCAAACGCCGCACTGATTCCAGCACACCATATTCCACACAGACTTATTTCTTCGTGCTTTTTACTGATTGTGCATTCGACAGGATGTTAGTGGATGCGCGTGCACGTTAGTGGGCGCGCGTGCGTGTTCGTGGATGCGCGTACACGCGCGCCACTTGTATTTTTGTGCAGAAAAAGGTATTGCGAGCTATTGACTTATGTTTCGTGTTGGGATATGCTGTTTTTTTGTCTGCATGGACGTGGGAAGCACGTTCCCTAGTGGGAGGGGTCGAATGGCAATGCTCGTTGTCGTTTTTATTCCCCAAAATGAGCCACTGTTAGTCGTTGCAATACAGCGGTTTTCCTCAGTGTGTGAAGGCTGTTATTTATTTATTTTTTTCTCTTTCTTCACTTCAGAACTTCAGAATTAATAGCGTGCATATTCCACACGCATGCACAGTTCGATCATCCATTTTGAACAGCCGAGCATTGACATTTGCTCGCCAAGGCTGCAGGGGGCAGGCGTGCCATTGTGGCCAAACGTGCGTGCAACGTGGAGGTGACGTATTTCCCTTCGTGCATTCTTCAAAACATGGCAAGGAGCATGGATCGGTGGAAACAATAACCATTAGGGATAAGACAAAACAAAAAAAACGGTTTTTTTTGCAACTTATGAAGTGTAACATGTAACGGTTGTCGAGATGAATTCCTCGTCGGTTATCTTATCTGGCCGTTGCATTTCTACGTGTGAAAGTGCTAAGCTTCGATTTTTATTCGACTAGTTTGTATTCACAACAACGTGCTAACGTGCTAAGAGGCTAACGTGCACGAGACATGAGCTTCGTGGATCTCAGGAAAAGAAAGAAAAGAACGGCGATCGGAGACACAAAAAGCTGCAAATGCAAGTTGGCAAGTAAGTACTTCTACAAAATAAACATAAACGAACATATGAGCACGTCCTGGAATGCCGCGGGGGACGTGTAGCTTCCGAACGGTATGTAGCTCGTCGCTGTGTTGACTTCCGTTCGCCGGATACAATTGGATACAGGCGATGTAAATTTGTCCGAAAAACACGCACGATTTCCGGGTAAAGTAAACGGACGGATCGGTGTAATGGAGCTTTTTCTTTCCGTTATTTGTCCGGAACCGTACGTCCTACGGGGAAAATTACACATATCTGACACATATCTGGAACCGTGAGCACAAGAGATACGTGGCTCGTTGAAGTGCGACGCCGGATACGGGGGTGTAAATCGGGCCTTCCTGTATCCGAAAAACAAACACAATTTGCGGCTAAAGTCACGGAGGGGTCCCGGTGCCGCTCCGGAGCCCCACAAAAAGTACTTTTTTCCCCAAAGTTTTCTATCAAAGCTACCGTGTTGCCTGATGCTCTAACTATGTCATATGAAAGATTCAAATTTATTTATTTATTATACATATATACAACACAGTTAATTTTCTTCATAATCTATTATTTGGCTTCTGTTGTCCTATGGCGGGGGGAAATAATAATAATAAATAAATATACTATATTTATGCATAGTTTTGATGCCAATGAACATTTTGGGTGGTTGAAAGAAAAAAAAATATTAAAAAATGACTTAGTTATCACACCTCAAAGTAGAATTACTTATTTGGCTAAAATTTACTTTTCCAGGGTGTTTTGTATTAAATTGCCATTGTCAAAAAATTTGGCATGCATTGAAAAAATTGTTGTTATAACTTATTGCCTTATTCGAAGCTCTAATTATGTCATATGAAGTATTAATTTTGTATTTATTTTTTATACATGTATACAGCACAGTTCGTTTTCTTCATAGTCCATTCTTTGGGCTTGTATTGTCCTAAGAGGGGGGAATACATAAAAAAAAAAAAAAACTTCATATGTATGGATAGTTCTGATGCCAATGAACATTTTGAGTGGTTGAAATAAAAAAAAAATGTTAAAAATTGACTTAGTTATCACACCTCAAAGTAGAATTACTTATTTGGCTAAAATTTATTCTTAGAGCGTGTCACTGATTCCAAGGCACAAGTTAAGCAAGATCTACGAAAATTTTTAGGTGTATGAGGGAGCCCAAGACCTACAAAAAAGTCTCTTGGACCCATATGCTAAAATGAACAGGAAGTGAGCTACGAATTTTTGAATGGCCCATTTTTGACGATTTTTGCACATTCACAGGGGGCAGACTTTTTCCCACTTCTGCTACACGTTTCATCTGACTGAGTTAAGACTTGACCTGGACCATGTCAAGACCTGAGCCAACGACAGGGGGAAAAATCTTGACTTTTCAAAATACTATATGATGAAGGCGGGGCATCAAAATTTGTGTTTCGCACTGAAAAAGGATATGCTTAATAACTCCCCGGTACATGCTCCAAAAAATCCCAAACTTGACATGTATGTTTATCGTCAAGGCCTGAAGCTATCTCAATGACAACATTCAGTTATATATGCAGCGTCACCTAGCCCTTGAGGCATAAAAAAAAAATACCCCACATACGGTATTTTGTACAAAAAATGTAAACTCATTCTAAGTGTGATAACTAAGTCATTTAGGAATATACTTTTAGTTTCCACCACTCAAAATGTTCACTGGCATCAGACTTATCCAAACATATATATATTTTTATTTATTTTTGATAGCCTCTGTGGACATTAAAAGCAATATCGTGAATGAAGGATATGCTTAATAACTCCACGGTACATGCTCCAAAAAAAATCCCACACTTGACATGTATGCTTATAATCAAGGCCTGAAGGTATCTCGATGACAACATTCAGTTATAAATACAGCGCCACCTAGCCCTTGAGGCTTATATAAAAAAAAAACCCACATACGGTATTTTGTACAAAAAAATGTAAACTCATTCTAAGTGTGATGACTAAGTCATTTATGAATATTCTTTTAGTTTCCACCACTCAAATTGTTCACTGGCTTCACACCGATCCAAACGTATGTACGTTTCCATTTTGTTTTATTCATTTTTGATTGCCCCTTTGGACAATAAAAGCAACATTGTGCAATGCGTACAACGAGCGATGATGTATATATACACTTTTACAAAAAATACCAATCAGGGCAACTCATTGCCTAAAAATAAAAAAGGACGCTGATTTTTGCAGGTCTTAACAATCACCAAAACCCGTTGAGCTTGACACACACTGGCAAAAAAAATATTCTACATGTAAACGTTTATTATGCCATTTTCAAAGAAATTTTGCTTCCAATATGCCAGTACCCCAACGTGCCAGTACCCCAACGTGCCAGTACCCTAACGTGCAAGTACCCCAACGTGCAAGGACTCCAACGTGGCCCGGGCTGCGAGGGCCCTTTATAGCTGCTCGCAGCTCTAGTTATTATTCTTCTTCTTCTTCTTCTTCTTTATTCTCCGCAAACGATCGCGATTTTGGGTACCTAAACATTCACGAAAACTCACCGAACTTTGCACACTCCTCAGGCCCGGCGAAAAATTTGATATTATTAAGTCGTCATAACAATGCGACTCGATAGCGCCCCCTAGCGTAGAAAAATAAAAACCAAGCCCGGCACGTTTGAGCTAGAGCAACAAAAATTGGCAGGCACGTGTAGCATCCCGAGACGCACAAAAAAGTCTATTGGGACCATGTAGCTAAAATGTACAGGAAGTGAGCTATGAATTTTTTTATGTCCAATTTTGGCCTATTTTGGCACATTCACTGTGGTCATGCTTTTTCCCCCTTTGCAAAAATTTTTCATCCAATTGACTTCAAACTTGGTATTTATCATCTCAAGACCTAAGAGAACAGCTGGGCAAAAAGTCTTGCCTTTTCGAAATACTATATGACGGGGGCGGGGCATCAAATATTGCCTTTAAAATTTCATTTGTCCAGAAAGAGCAAATGCTGAATAACTCCCATGTATAAGCTCCAAAAAATCTCAAACTTCTCAGGCAACGTAATAGTCACGGCCTGAAAACATCTATATGACAAAATTCAGTTATACATATAGCGCCACCTAGTGGTTACAATAAATGTCATACTTTACGTTTTTAGCTACTGTGCTGAGCTCGTTGAAGGGATCCAGTTGAAAATTGGTCAGAAAAGCCTTAAGATGTTGATGATGCCCCACACCGAATATTGTAACTTTTCGCCAAAGGGCGTGGCCGCTACGGTGACGCAAAGTCTGAAGATTTTTCGTGACAATAAAAGCTGCATTAACTTGACCGAGATGATCCTATCTTCTCAAAATTTCACACATTTGATGAGAGTCCAGCTCTAAAGACATCTACTGACTTACATTTCATCTAACTGATAGCGCCACCTAGTGGCAATTTTTTTTCTTACGAATTTTCTTCTACGTTTTTCTCCAAACACGTTAACTGGACCTACCTCATATTTGCTCAGATGAGGGTTTCGGCCTTCATGATGTCACAACACGAAGTTTGTGAGTTTTCGCGAATTGCTGTGGGCGTGGCTAAGCGCTGTTCGCCAAGAAAACAACGCCAGTTTTGAGGGTCTAAACATGCACAGAAACTCCTGAAACTTGGCACACACATCTGGCCTGGTAAAATGAGCAATATTTTATTGTTGATTGTGCTATTTTTACAAAAATGACTCAATAGCGCCCCCTCGAAATTTTTAACGAAGCAGCCCCGGTTGTACGTTTAAGCAAGAACGACGAATATTTTCAGGTGTATGAGGGAGCCCAAGACCTACAAAAAAGTCTCTTGTACCCATATGCTAAAATGAACAGGAAGTGATCTACGAATTTTTGAATGTCCCATTTTTGACGATTTTTGCACATTCACAGGGGGCAGACTTTTGCCCACTTCTCCTACACGTTTCATCCGACTGAGTTAAGACTTGGCCTGGACCATGTCAAGACCTGAGCCAACGACAGGGGGGAAAATCTTGACTTTTCGAAATACTATATGATGAGGGCGGGGCATCAAAATTTGTGTTTCGCAATGAAAAAGGATATGCTTGATAACTCCCCGGTACATGCTCCAAAAAATCCCAAACTTGACATGTATGTTTATCGTCAAGGCCTGAAGTTATCTCTATGACAACATTCAGTTATATATGCAGCGCCACCTAGCCCTTGAGGCATGAAAAAAAAATACCCCACATACGGTATTTTGTACAAAAAATGTAAACTCATTCTAAGTGTGAAAACGAAGTCATTTATGAATATTCTTTTAGTTTCCACCACTCAAAATGTTCACTGGCATCAGACTTATCCAAACATATATATATTTTTATTTATTTTTGATAGCCTCTATGGACATTAAAAGCAATATCGTGAATGAAGGATATGCTTAATAACTCCACGGTACATGCTACAAAAAAAATCCCACACTTGACATGTATGCTTATAATCAAGGCCTGAAGGTATCTCTATGACAACATTCAGTTATAAATACAGCGCCACCTAGCCGTTGAGGCTTATATAAAAAAAAATAAAAAAATACCCCACATACGGTATTTTGTACAAAAAATGTACACTCATTCTAAGTGTGATAACTAAGTCATTTATGAATATTCTTTTAGTTTCCACCACTCAAATTGTTCACTGGCTTCACACCGATCCAAACGTATGTACGTTTCCATTTTGTTTTATTCATTTTTGATTGCCCCTTTGGACAATAAAAGTAAACATTGTGCAATGAGTACAACGAGCGATGATGTGTATATACACTTTTACAAAAAAATACCAATCAGGGCAACTCATTGCCTAAAAATAAATAAGGACGCTGATTTTTGCAGGTCTTAACAATCACCAAAATCCGTTGAGCTTGACAGACACTGGCAAAAAAAATATTCTACATGTAAACGTTTATTATGCCATTTTCAAAGAAATTTTGCTTCCAATATGCCAGTACCCCAACGTGCCAGTACCCCAACGTGCAAGTACCCCAACGTGCAAGGACCCCAACGTGGCCCGGGCTGCGAGGGCCCTTTATAGCTGCTCGCAGCTCTAGTTAGGGCCCGAGCAGCGACCGCTGCGAGGTCCCTATTGTTTTTGTAAAAATTATTATTATTATTATTATTATTATTAGGGCCCGAGCAGCAACCGCTGCGAGGTCCCTATTGTTTTTGTAAAAATTCTTCTTCTTCTTCTTCTTCTTCTTTATTCTCCGCAAACAATCGCGATTTTGGGTACCTAAACATTTACGAAAACTCACCAAACTTTGCACACTCCTCAGGACCGGCGAAAAATTTGATATTATGAAGTCGTCATAACAACGCGACTCTATAGCGCCCCCTAGCATAGAAAAATAAAAACCAAGCCCGGCACGTTTGACCTAGAGCAACGAAAATTGGCAGGCACGTGTAGCACCCCGAGACGCACAAAAAAGTCTATTGGGACCATGTAGCTAAAATGTACAGGAAGTGAGCTATGAATTTTTTAATGTCCAATTTTGGCCTATTTTGGCACATTCACTGTGGTCATGCTTTTTCCCCCTTTGCAAACATTTTTCATCCAATTGACTTCAAACTTGGCATTTATCATCTCAAGACCTGAGAGAAAAACTGGGCAAAAAATCTTGCCTTTTCGAAATACTATATGACGGGGGCGGGGCATCAAATATTGCCTTTAAAATTTCATTTGTCCAGAAAGAGCAAATGCTTAATAACTCCCATGTTCAAGCTCCAAAAAATCTCAAACTTATCAGGCAACTTAATAGTCACGGCCTGAAAACATCTATATGATCAAATTCAGTTATCCATGTAGCGCCACCTAGTGGTAACAATAATTGTCATACTTTACGTTTTTAGCTACTGCGCTGAGCACGTTGAAGGGATCCAGTTGAAAATTGGTCAGAAAAGCCTTAAGATGTTGATGATGACCCACACCGAATATTGTAACTTTTCGCCAAAGGGCGTGGCCGCTACGGTGCCGCAAAGTCTGAAGATTTTTCGTGACAACAAAAGCTGCATTAACTTGACCGAGATGATGCTATCTTCTCAAAATTTTACACAATTGATGAGAGTCCAGCCCTAAAGACATCTACGAACTTATATTTCATCTTACTGATAGCGCCACCTACTGGCAATTTTTTTTCTTACGATTTTTCTTCAATGTTTTTCTCCAACCACGTTAACTGGACCTACCTCATATTTGCTCAGATGAGGGTGTCGGCCTTCATGCTGTCACAACACGAAGTTTGTGAGTTTTCGCGAATCGCTGTGGGCGTGGCTAAGCGCTGTTCGCCAAGAAAACAACGCCAGTTTTGAGGGTCTAAACATGCACAGAAACTCATGAAACTTGGCACACACATCTGGCCTGGTAAAATGAGCAATATTTTATTGTTGATTGTGCTATTTTTACAAAAATGACTCAATAGCGCCCCCTCGAAATTTTTAACGAAGCAGCCCCGGTTGTACGTTTAAGCAAGAACGACGAATATTTTTAGGTGTATGAGGGAGCCCAAGACCTACAAAAAAGTCTCTTGTACCCATATGCTAAAATGAACAGGAAGTGAGCTACGAATTTTTGAATGTCCCATTTTTGACGATTTTTGCACATTCACAGGGGGCAGACTTTTGCCCACTTCTCCTACACGTTTCATCCGACTGAGTTAAGACTTGGCCTGGACCATGTCAAGACCTGAGCCAACGACAAGGGGAAAAATTTTGACTTTTCGAAATACTATATGATGAGGGCGGGGCATCAAAATTTGTGTTTCGCAATGAAAAAGGATATGCTTAATAACTCCCCGGTACATGCTCCAAAAAATCCCAAACTTGACATGTATGTTTATCGTCAAGGCCTGAAGCTATCTCTATGACAACATTCAATTATATATGCAGCGCCACCTAGCCCTTGAGGCATAAAAAAAAAAATACCCCACATACGGTATTTTGTACAAAAAATGTAAACTCATTCTAAGTGTGATAACTAAGTCATTTATGAATATTCTTTTAGTTTCCACCACTCAAAATGTTCACTGGCATCAGACTTATCCAAACATATATATATTTTTATTTATTTTTGATAGCCTCTATGGACATTAAAAGCAATATCGTGAATGAAGGATATGCTTAATAACTCCACGGTACATGCTCCAAAAAAAATCCCACACTTGACATGTATGCTTATAATCAAGGCCTGAAGGTATCTCTATGACAACATTCAGTTATAAATACAGCGCCACCTAGCCCTTGAGGCTTATATAAAAAAAAACAACCCACATACGGTATTTTGTACAAAAAAATGTAAACTCATTCTAAGTGTGATGACTAAGTCATTTATGAATATTCTTTTAGTTTCCACCACTCAAAATGTTCACTGGCATCAGACTTATCCAAACATATATATATTTTTATTTATTTTTGATAGCCTCTATGGACATTAAAAGCAATATCGTGAATGAAGGATATGCTTAATAACTCCACGGTACATGCTCCAAAAAAAATCCCACACTTGACATGTATGCTTATAATCAAGGCCTGAAGGTATCTCTATGACAACATTCAGTTATAAATACAGCGCCACCTAGCCGTTGAGGCTTATATAAAAAAAAATAAAAAAATACCCCACATACGGTATTTTGTACAAAAAATGTACACTCATTCTAAGTGTGATAACTAAGTCATTTATGAATATTCTTTTAGTTTCCACCACTCAAATTGTTCACTGGCTTCACACCGATCCAAACGTATGTACGTTTCCATTTTGTTTTATTCATTTTTGATTGCCCCTTTGGACAATAAAAGTAAACATTGTGCAATGAGTACAACGAGCGATGATGTGTATATACACTTTTACAAAAAAATACCAATCAGGGCAACTCATTGCCTAAAAATAAATAAGGACGCTGATTTTTGCAGGTCTTAACAATCACCAAAATCCGTTGAGCTTGACAGACACTGGCAAAAAAAATATTCTACATGTAAACGTTTATTATGCCATTTTCAAATAAATTTTGCTTCCAATATGCCAGTACCCCAACGTGCCAGTACCCCAACGTGCAAGTACCCCAACGTGCAAGGACCCCAACGTGGCCCGGGCTGCGAGGGCCCTTTATAGCTGCTCGCAGCTCTAGTTATTATTATTCTTTATTCTCCGCAAACGATCCCGATTTTGGGTACCTAAACATTCACGAAAACTCACCGAACTTTGCACACTCCTCAGGCCCGGCGAAAAATTTGATATTATGAAGTCGTCATAACAACGCAACTCTATAGCGCCCCCTAGCGTAGAAAAATAAAAATCAAGCCCGGCACGTTTGAGCTAGAGCAACGAAAATTGGCAGGCACGTGTAGCACCCCGAGATGCACAAAAAAGTCAATTGGGACCATGTAGCTAAAATGTACAGGAAATGAGCTATGAATTTTTTAATGTCCAATTTTGGCCAATTTTGGCACATTCACTGTGGTCATGCTTTTTCCCCCTCTGCAAACATTTTTCATCCAATTAACTTCAAACTTGGCATTTATCATCTCAAGACGTGAGAGAACAACTGGGCAAAAAGTCTTGCCTTTTCGAAATACTATATGATGGGGGCGGGGCATCAAATATTGCCTTTAAAATTTCATTTGTCCAGAAAGAGCAAATGCTTAATAACTCCCGTGTTCAAGCTCCAAAAAATCTCAAACTTCTCAGGCAATGTAATAGTCACGGCCTGAAAACATCTATATGATAAAATTCAGTTATACATATAGCACCACCTAGTGGTAACAATAAATGTCATACTTTACGTTTTTAGCTACTGCGCTGAGCTCGTTGAAGGGATACAGTTGAAAATTGGTCAGAAAAGCCTTAGGATGTTGATCATGCCCCACACCAAATATTGTAACTTTTCGCCAAAGGACGTGGCCGCTACGGTGCCGCAAAGTCTAAAGATTTTTCGTGACAATAAAAGCTGCATTAACTTGACCGAGATGATCCTATCTTCTCAAAATTTCACACATTTGATGAGAGTCCAGCCCTAAAGACATCTATGAACTTATATTTCATCTTACTGATAGCGCCACCTAGTGGCAATTTTTTTTCGTACGAATTTTCTTCTACGTTTTTCTCCAAACACGTTAACTGGACCTACCTCATATTTGCTCAGATGAGGGATTCGGCTTTCATGATGTCACAACACGAAGTTTGTGAGTTTTCGCGAATCGCTATGGGCGTGGCTAAGCACTGTTCGCCAAGAAAACAACGCCAGTTTTGAGGGTCTAAACATGCGCAGAAACTCATGAAACTTGGCACACACATCTGGCCTGGTAAAATGAGCAATATTTTATTGTTGATTGTGCTATTTTTACAAAAATGACTCAATAGCGCCCCCTAGAAGTTTTTAACGAAGCAGCCCCGGTTGTACGTTTAAGCAAGAACGACAAATATTTTTAGGTGTATGAGGGAGCCCAAGACCTACAAAAAAGTCTCTTGGACCCATATGCTAAAATGAACAGGAAGTGAGCTACGAATTTTTGAATGTCCCATTTTTGACAATTTTTGCACATTCACAGGGCGCAGACTTTTGCCCACTTCTCCTACACGTTTCATCTGACTGAGTTAAGACTTGACCTGGACCATGTCAAGACCTGAGCCAACGACAGGGGGAAAAATCTTGACCTTTCGAAATACTATATGATGAAGGCGGGGCATCAAAATTTGTGTTTCGCACTGAAAAAGGATATGCTTAATAACTCCCCGGTACATGCTCCAAAAAATCCCAAACTTGACATGTATGTTTATCGTCAAGGCCTGAAGCTATCTCTATGACAACATTCAGTTATATATGCAGCGCCACCTAGCCCTTGAGGCATAAAAAAAAATACCCCACATACGGTATTTTGTACAAAAAATGTAAACTCATTCTAAGTGTGATAACTAAGTCATTTATGAATATTCTTTTAGTTTCCACCACTCAAAATGTTCACTGGCATCAGACTTATCCAAACATATATATATTTTTTTTAATTTTTGATAGCCTCTGTGGACAATAAAAGCAATATCGTGAATGAAGGATATGCTTAATAACTCCACGGTACATGCTCCAAAAAAAATCCCACACTTGACATGTATGCTTATAATCAAGGCCTGAAGGTATCTCTATGACAACATTCAGTTATAAATACAGCGCCACCTAGCCCTTGAGGCATAATATATAAAAAAAAAAAACACATACGGTATTTTGTACAAAAAATGTAAACTCATTCTAAGTGTGATAACTAAGTCATTTATGAATATTCTTTTAGTTTCCACCACTCAAATTGTTAACTGGCTTCACACCGATCCAAACGTATGTACGTTTCCATTTTGTTTTATTCATTTTTGATTGCCCCTTTGGACAATAAAAGTAACATTGTGCAATGAGTACAACGAGCGATGATGTATATAAACACTTTTACAAAAAATACCAATCAGGGCAACTCATTGCCTAAAAATAAATAAGGACGCTGATTTTTGCAGGTCTTAACAATCACCAAAACCCGTTGAGCTTGACACACACTGGCAAAAAAAAATTCTACATGTAAACGTTTATTATGCCATTTTCAAAGAAATTTTGCTTCCAATATGCCAGTACCCCAACGTGCCAGTACCCTAACGTGCAAGTACCCCAACGTGCAAGGACCCCAACGTGGCCCGGGCTGCGAGGGCCCTTTATAGCTGCTCGCAGCTCTAGTTATTATTCTTCTTCTTCTTTATTCTCCGCAAACAATCGCGATTTTGGGTACCTAAATATTCACGAAAACTCACCGAACTTTGCACACTCCTCAGGCCCGGCGAAAAATTTGATATTATGA
Organism: Festucalex cinctus; assembly: GCF_051991245.1. Taxonomy (NCBI): domain Eukaryota; kingdom Metazoa; phylum Chordata; class Actinopteri; order Syngnathiformes; family Syngnathidae; genus Festucalex; species Festucalex cinctus. The sequence goes on from NC_135431.1 coordinate 20,999,864, forward strand.
AGTCGTCATAACAACGCGACTCTATAGCGCCCCCTAGCGTAGAAAAATAAAAACCAAGCCCGGCACGTTTGAGCTAGAGCAACGAAAATTGGCAGGCACGTGTAGCACCCCGAGACGCACAAAAAAGTCTATTGGGAACATGTAGCTAAAATGTACAGGAAGTGAGCTATGAATTTTTTAATGTCCAATTTTGGCCTATTTTGGCACATTCACTGTGGTCATGCTTTTTCCCCCTTTGCGAACATTTTTCATCCAATTGACTTCAAACTTGGCATTTATCATCTCAAGACCTGAGAGAACAACTGGGCAAAACATCTTGCCTTTTTGAAATACTATATGACGGGGGCGGGGCATCAAATATTGCCTTTAAAATTTCATTTGTCCAGAAAGAGCAAATGCTTAATAACTCCCATGTTCAAGCTCCAAAAAATCTCAAACTTCTCAGGCAACGTAATAGTCACGGCCTGAAAACATCTATATGATAAAATTCAGTTATACATATAGCGCCACCTAGTGGTTACAATAAATGTCATACTTTACGTTTTTAGCTACTGTGCTGAGGTTGTTGAAGGGATCCATTTGAAAATTGGTCAGAAAAGCCTTAAGATGTTGATCATGCCCCACACCGAATATTGTAACTTTTCGCCAAAGGGCGTGGCCGCTACGGTGACGCAAAGTCTGAAGATTTTTCGTGAAAATAAAAGCTGCATTAACTTGACCGAGATGATCCTATCTTCTCAAAATTTCACACATTTGATGAGAGTCCAGCCCTAAAGACATCTACTGACTTATATTTCATCTAACTGATAGCGCCACCTAGTGGCAATTTTTTTTCTTACGAATTTTCTTCTACGTTTTTCTCCAAACACGTTAACTGGACCTACCTCATATTTGCTCAGATGAGGGTTTCGGCCTTCATGATGTCACAACACGAAGTTTGTGAGTTTTCGCGAATTGCTGTGGGTGTGGCTAAGCGCTGTTCGCCAAGAAAACAACGCCAGTTTTGAGGGTCTAAACATGCACAGAAACTCATGAAACTTGGCACACACATCTGGCCTGGTAAAATGAGCAATATTTTATTGTTGATTGTGCTATTTTTACAAAAATGACTCAATAGCGCCCCCTAGAAGTTTTTAACGAAGCAGCCCTGGTTGTACGTTTAAGCAAGAACGACGAATATTTTTAGGTGTATAAGGGAGCCCAAGACCTACAAAAAAGTCTCTTGGACCCATATGCTAAAATGAACAGGAAGCGAGCTACGAATTTTTGAATGTCCCATTTTTGACAATTTTTGCACATTCACAGGGGGCAGACTTTTGCCCACTTCTCCTACACGTTTCATCTGACTGAGTTAAGACTTGACCTGGACCATGTCAAGACCTGAGCCAACGACAGGGGGAAAAATCTTGACTTTTCGAAATACTATATGATGAAGGCGGGGCATCAAAATTTGTGTTTCGCACTGAAAAAGGATATGCTTAATAACTCCCCGGTACATGCTCCAAAAAATCCCAAACTTGACATGTATGTTTATCGTCAAGGCCTGAAGCTATCTCTATGACAACATTCAGTTATATATGCAGCGCCACCTAGCCCTTGAGGCATAAAAAAAAATACCCCACATACGGTATTTTGTACAAAAAATGTAAACTCATTATAAGTGTGATAACTAAGTCATTTATGAATATTCTTTTAGTTTCCACCACTCAAAATGTTCACTGGCATCAGACTTATCCAAACATATATATATTTTTATTTATTTTTGATAGCCTCTGTGGACATTAAAAGCAATATCGTGAATGAAGGATATGCATAATAACTCCACGGTACATGCTCCAAAAAAAATCCCACACTTGACATGTATGCTTATAATCAAGGCCTGAAGGTATCTCTATGACAACATTCAGTTATAAATACAGCGCCACCTAGCCCTTGAGGCATAATATATAAAAAAAAAAACACATACGGTATTTTGTACAAAAAATGTAAACTCATTCTAAGTGTGATAACTAAGTCATTTTTGAATATTCTTTTAGTTTCCACCACTCAAATTGTTAACTGGCTTCACACCGATCCAAACGTATGTACGTTTCCATTTTGTTTTATTCATTTTTGATTGCCCCTTTGGACAATAAAAGTAACATTGTGCAATGAGTACAACGAGCGATGATGTATATATACACTTTTACAAAAAATACCAATCAGGGCAACTCGTTGCCTAAAAATAAATAAGGACGCAGATTTTTGCAGGTCTTAACAATCACCAAAACCCGTTGAGCTTGACACACACTGGCAAAAAAAATATTCTACATGTAAACGTTTATTATGCCATTTTCAAAGAAATTTTGCTTCCAATATGCCAGTACCCCAACGTGCCAGTACCCTAACGTGCAAGTACCCCAACGTGCAAAGGACCCCAACGTGGCCCGGGCTGCGAGGGCCCTTTATAGCTGCTCGCAGCTCTAGTTAGGGCCCGAGCAGCTACCGCTGCGAGGTCCCTATTGTTTTTCGATCGGATTATTATTATTATTAGGGCCCGAGCAGCGACCGCTGCGAGGTCCCTATTGTTTTTCGTTCGAATTATTATTATTATTATTATTATTATTATTATTAGGGCCCGAGCAGCGACCGCTGCGAGGTCCCTATTGTTTTTGTAAAAATTATTCTTCTTCTTCTTCTTCTTCTTCTTCTTCTTCTTCTTCTTCTTCTTCTTCTTCTTCTTCTTCTTTATTCTCCGCAAACGATCGCGATTTTGGGTACCTAAACATTCACGAAAACTCACCGAACTTTGCACACTCCTCAGGCCCGGCGAAAAATTTGATATTATTAAGTCGTCATAACAATGCGACTCGATAGCGCCCCCTAGCGTAGAAAAATAAAAACCAAGCCCGGCACGTTTGGGCTAGAGCAACAAAAATTGGCAGGCACGTGTAGCACCCCGAGACGCACAAAAAAGTCTATTGGGACCATGTAGCTAAAATGTACAGGAAGTGAGCTATGAATTTTTTTATGTCCAATTTTGGCCTATTTTGGCACATTCACTGTGGTCATGCTTTTTCCCCCTTTGCAAACATTTTTCATCCAATTGACTTCAAACTTGGCATTTATCATCTCAAGACCTGAGAGAAAAACTGGGCAAAACATCTTGCCTTTTTGAAATACTATATGACGGGGGCGGGGCATCAAATATTGCCTTTAAAATTTCATTTGTCCAGAAAGAGCAAATGCTTAATAACTCCCATGTTCAAGCTCCAAAAAATCTCAAACTTCTCAGGCAACGTAATAGTCACGGCCTGAAAACATCTATATGATAAAATTCAGTTATACATATAGCGCCACCTAGTGGTTACAATAAATGTCATACTTTACGTTTTTAGCTACTGTGCTGAGCTTGTTGAAGGGATCCATTTGAAAATTGGTCAGAAAAGGCTTAAGATGTTGATCATGCCCCACACCGAATATTGTAACTTTTCGCCAAAGGGCGTGGCCGCTACGGTGACGCAAAGTCTGAAGATTTTTCGTGAAAATAAAAGCTGCATTAACTTGACCGAGATGATCCTATCTTCTCAAAATTTCACACATTTGATGAGAGTCCTGCCCTAAAGACATCTACTGACTTATATTTCATCTAACTGATAGCGCCACCTAGTGGCAATTTTTTTTATTACGAATTTTCTTCTACGTTTTTCTCCAAACACGTTAACTGGACCTACCTCATATTTGCTCAGATGAGGGTTTCGGCCTTCATGATGTCACAACACGAAGTTTGTGAGTTTTCGCGAATTGCTGTGGGTGTGGCTAAGCGCTGTTCGCCAAGAAAACAACGCCAGTTTTGAGGGTCTAAACATGCACAGAAACTCATGAAACTTGGCACACACATCTGGCCTGGTAAAATGAGCAATATTTTATTGTTGATTGTGCTATTTTTACAAAAATGACTCAATAGCGCCCCCTAGAAGTTTTTAACGAAGCAGCCCCGGTTGTACGTTTAAGCAAGAACGACAAATATTTTTAGGTGTATGAGGGAGCCCAAGACCTACAAAAAAGTCTCTTGGACCCATATGCTAAAATGAACAGGAAGTGAGCTACGAATTTTTGAATGTCCCATTTTTGACAATTTTTGCACATTCACAGGGCGCAGACTTTTGCCCACTTCTCCTACACGTTTCATCTGACTGAGTTAAGACTTGACCTGGACCATGTCAAGACCTGAGCCAACGACAGGGGGAAAAATCTTGACCTTTCGAAATACTATATGATGAAGGCGGGGCATCAAAATTTGTGTTTCGCACTGAAAAAGGATATGCTTAATAACTCCCCGGTACATGCTCCAAAAAATCCCAAACTTGACATGTATGTTTATCGTCAAGGCCTGAAGCTATCTCTATGACAACATTCAGTTATATATGCAGCGCCACCTAGCCCTTGAGGCATAAAAAAAAATACCCCACATACGGTATTTTGTACAAAAAATGTAAACTCATTCTAAGTGTGATAACTAAGTCATTTATGAATATTCTTTTAGTTTCCACCACTCAAAATGTTCACTGGCATCAGACTTATCCAAACATATATATATTTTTTTTAATTTTTGATAGCCTCTGTGGACATTAAAAGCAATATCGTGAATGAAGGATATGCTTAATAACTCCACGGTACATGCTCCAAAAAAAATCCCACACTTGACATGTATGCTTATAATCAAGGCCTGAAGGTATCTCTATGACAACATTCAGTTATAAATACAGCGCCACCTAGCCCTTGAGGCATAATATATAAAAAAAAAAACACATACGGTATTTTGTACAAAAAATGTAAACTCATTCTAAGTGTGATAACTAAGTCATTTATGAATATTCTTTTAGTTTCCACCACTCAAATTGTTAACTGGCTTCACACCGATCCAAACGTATGTACGTTTCCATTTTGTTTTATTCATTTTTGATTGCCCCTTTGGACAATAAAAGTAACATTGTGCAATGAGTACAACGAGCGATGATGTATATATACACTTTTACAAAAAATACCAATCAGGGCAACTCGTTGCCTAAAAATAAATAAGGACGCAGATTTTTGCAGGTCTTAACAATCACCAAAACCCGTTGAGCTTGACACACACTGGCAAAAAAAATATTCTACATGTAAACGTTTATTATGCCATTTTCAAAGAAATTTTGCTTCCAATATGCCAGTACCCCAACGTGCCAGTACCCTAACGTGCAAGTACCCCAACGTGCAAGGACCCCAACGTGGCCCGGGCTGCGAGGGCCCTTTATAGCTGCTCGCAGCTCTAGTTAGGGCCCGAGCAGCTACCGCTGCGAGGTCCCTATTGTTTTTCGATCGTATTATTATTATTATTAGGGCCCGAGCAGCGACCGCTGCGAGGTCCCTATTGTTTTTCGTTCGAATTATTATTATTATTATTATTATTATTATTATTAGGGCCCGAGCAGCGACCGCTGCGAGGTCCCTATTGTTTTTTTAAAAATTCTTCTTCTTCTTCTTCTTCTTCTTCTTCTTCTTCTTCTTCTTCTTCTTCTTCTTCTTCTTCTTCTTCTTCTTCTTCTTCTTCTTTATTCTCCGCAAACGATCGCGATTTTGGGTACCTAAACATTCACGAAAACTCACCGAACTTTGCACACTCCTCAGGCCCGGCGAAAAATTTGATATTATTAAGTCGTCATAACAATGCGACTCGATAGCGCCCCCTAGCGTAGAAAAATAAAAACCAAGCCCGGCACGTTTGGGCTAGAGCAACAAAAATTGGCAGGCACGTGTAGCACCCCGAGACGCACAAAAAAGTCTATTGGGACCATGTAGCTAAAATGTACAGGAAGTGAGCTATGAATTTTTTAAAGTCCAATTTTGGCCTATTTTGGCACATTCACTGTGGTCATGCTTTTTCCCCCTATGCAAACATTTTTCATCCCATTGACTTCAAACTTGGGATTTATCATCTCAAGACCTAAGAGAACAGCTGGGCAAAAAGTCTTGCCTTTTCGAAATACTATATGACGGGGGCGGGGCATCAAATATTGCCTTTAAAATTTCATTTGTCCAGAAAGAGCAAATGCTGAATAACTCCCATGTACAAGCTCCAAAAAATCTCAAACTTCTCAGGCAACGTAATAGTCACGGCCTGAAAACATCGATATGACAAAATTCAGTTCTACATATAGCGCCACATAGTGGTTACAATAAATGTCATACTTTACGTTTTTAGCTACTGTGCTGAGCTCGTTGAAGGGATCCAGTTGAAAATTGGTCAGAAAAGCCTTAAGATGTTGATGATGCCCCACACCGAATATTGTAACTTTTCGCCAAGGGGCGTGGCCGCTACGGTGACGCAAAGTCTGAAGATTTTTCGTGACAATAAAAGCTGCATTAACTTGACCGAGATGATCCTATCTTCTCAAAATTTCACACATTTGATGAGAGTCCAGCTCTAAAGACATCTACTAACTTATATTTCATCTAACTGATAGCGCCACCTAGTGGCAATTTTTTTTCTTACGAATTTTCTTCCACGTTTTTCTCCAAACACGTTAACTGGACCTACCTCATATTTGCTCAGATGAGGGTTTCGGCCTTCATGATGTCACAACACGAAGTTTGTGAGTTTTCGCGAATTGCTGTGGGCGTGGCTAAGCGCTGTTCGCCAAGAAAACAACGCCAGTTTTGAGGGTCTAAACATGCACAGAAACTCCTGAAACTTGGCACACACATCTGGCCTGGTAAAATGAGCAATATTTTATTGTTGATTGTGCTATTTTTAAAAAAATGACTCAATAGCGCCCCCTCGAAATTTTTAACGAAGCAGCCCCGGTTGTACGTTTAAGCAAGAACGACGAATATTTTTAGGTGTATGAGGGAGCCCAAGACCTACAAAAAAGTCTCTTGTACCCATATGCTAAAATGAACAGGAAGTGAGCTACGAATTTTTGAATGTCCCATTTTTGATGATTTTTGCACATTCACAGGGGGCAGACTTTTGCCCACTTCTCCTATACGTTTCATCCGACTGAGTTAAGACTTGGCCTGGACCATGTCAAGACCTGAGCCAACGACAGGGGGAAAAATTTTGACTTTTCGAAATACTATATGATGAGGGCGGGGCATCAAAATGTGTGTTTCGCAATGAAAAATGATATGCTTGATAACTCCCCGGTACATGCTCCAAAAAATCCCAAACTTGACATGTATGTTTATCGTCAAGGCCTGAAGTTATCTCTATGACAACATTCAGTTATATATGCAGCGCCACCTAGCCCTTGAGGCATGAAAAAAAAATACCACACATACGGTATTTTGTACAAAAAATGTAAACTCATTCTAAGTGTGATAACTAAGTCATTTATGAATATTCTTTTAGTTTCCACCACTCAAAATGTTCACTGGCATCAGACTTATCCAAACATATATATATTTTTATTTATTTTTGATAGCCTCTATGGACATTAAAAGCAATATCGTGAATGAAGGATATGCTTAATAACTCCACGGTACATGCTCCAAAAAAAATCCCACACTTGACATGTATGCTTATAATCTAGGCCTGAAGGTATCTCTATGACAACATTCAGTTATAAATACAGCGCCACCTAGCCCTTGAGGCTTATATAAAAAAAAATAAAAAATACCCCACATACGGTATTTTGTACAAAAAATGTACAATCATTCTAAGTGTGATAACTAAGTCATTTATGAATATTCTTTTAGTTTCCACCACTCAAATTGTTCACTGGCTTCACACCGATCCAAACGTATGTACGTTTCCATTTTGTTTTATTCATTTTTGATTGCCCCTATGGACAATAAAAGTAACATTGTGCAATGAGTACAACGAGCAATGATGTGTATATACACTTTTACAAAAAAATACCAATCAGGGCAACTCATTGCCTAAAAATAAAAAAGGACGCTGATTTTTGCAGGTCTTAACAATCACCAAAACCCGTTGAGCTTGACACACACACTGGCAAAAAAATATTCTACATGTAAACGTTTATTATGCCATTTTCAAAGAAATTTTGCTTCCATTATGCCAGTACCCCAACGTGCCAGTACCCCAACGTGCAAGTACCCCAACGTGCAAGGACCCCAATGTGGCCCGGGCTGCGAGGGCCCTTTATAGCTGCTAGCAGCTCTAGTTAGGGCCCGAGCAGCGACCGCTGCGAGGTCCCTATTGTTTTTCGTTCGAATTATTATTATTATTATTATTATTATTATTCTCCGTAAACGATCGCATTTTTGAGTACCTAAACATTCACGAAAACTCACCAAACTTTGCACACTCCTCAGGCCCGGCGAAAAATTTTATATGATGAAGTCGTCATAACAACGCGACTCTATAGCGCCCCCTAGCGTAGAAAAATAAAAACCAAGCCTGGCACGTTTGAGCTAGAGCAACGAAAATTGGCAGGCACGTGTAGCACCCCGAGACGCACAAAAAAGTCTATTGGGACCATGTAGCTAAAATGTACAGGAAATGAGCTATGAATTTTTTTATGTCCAATTTTGGCCTATTTTGGCACATTCACTGTGGTCATGCTTTTTCCCCCTCTGCAAACATTTTTCATCCAATTCACATAAAACTTGGCATTTATCATCTCAAGACCTGAGAGAACAACTGGGCAAAAAGTCTTGCCTTTTCGAAATACTATATGATGGGGGCGGGGCATCAAATATTGTCTTTAAAATTTCATTTGTCCAGAAAGAGCAAATGCTTAATAACTCCCATGTTCAAGCTCCAAAAAATCTCAAACTTCTCAGGCAACGTAATAGTCACGGCCTGAAAACATCTATATGATAAAATTCAGTTATACATATAGCGCCACCTAGTGGTGATAATAAATGTCATACTTTACGTTTTTAGCTACTGCGCTGAGCTCGTTGAAGGGATCCAGTTGAAAGTTGGTCAGAAAAGCCTTAAGATGTTGATCATGCCCCACACCGAATATTGTAACTTTTCGCCAAAGGGCGTGGCCGCTACGGTGCCGCAAAGTCTGAAGATTTTTCGTGACAATAAAAGCTGCATGAACTTGACCGAGATGATCCTATCTTCTCAAAATTTCACACATTTGATGAGAGTCCAGCCCTAAAGACATCTACGAACTTATATTTCATCTTACTGATAGCGCCACCTAGTGGCAATTTTTTTTCTTACGAATTTTCTTCTACGTTTTTCTCCAAACACGTTAACTGGACCAACCTCATATTTGCTCAGATGAGGGTTTCGGCCTTCATGATGTCACAACACGAAGTTTGTGAGTTTTCGCGAATCACTGTGGGCGTGGCTAAGCACTGTTCACCAAGAAAACAACGCCAGTTTTGATGGTCTAAACATGCGCAGAAACTCATGAAACTTGGCACACACATCTGGCCTGGCAAAATGAGCAATATTTTATCATGTATTGTCCTATTTTTACAAAAATGACTCAATAGCGCCCCCTAGAAATTTTTAACGAAGCAGCCCCGATTGTACGTTTAAGCAAGATCTACGAAAATTTTTACGTGTATGAGGGAGCCAAAGACCTACAAAAAAGTCTCTTGGACCCATATGCTAAAATGAACAGGAAGTGAGCTACGAATTTTTGAATGTCCCATTTTTGACGATTTTTGCACATTTTCAGGGGGCATACTTTTGCCCACTTCTCCTACACGTTTTATCCGACTGACTTATGACTTGACCTGGACCATGCCAAGACCTGAGCCAACAACAGACGGAAAATTCTTGACTTTTGGAAATACTATATGATGAGGGCGGGGCATCAAAATTTGTGTTTCGCACTGAAAAAGGATATGCTTAATAACTCCCCGATACATGCTCCAAAAAATCCCATACTTGAAATGTATATTTATAGTCAAGGCCTGAAGGTATCTCTATGACAAAATTCAGTTATAAATACAGCGCCACCTAGTCCTTGAGGCATAAAAAAAAAAAATGCCTCACTTACGGTATTTTTGCAAAAATTGTAAACTCATTGTAAGTGTGATAACTAAGTCATTTATGAATATTCTTTTACTTTCCACCACTCAATATGTTCACTGGTATCAGACCGATCCAAACATACATATTTTTTATTTAGTTTTTTTTTTTTTTTTTGATCGCCTCTATGGACAATAAAAGCAACATTGTGCAATGAGTACGAGCGATGATGTGTGTATATATACTTTTACGAAAAATACCAATCAGGGCAACTCATTGCCTAAAAATTAAAAAAAAGACGCTGATTTTTGCAGATCTTAACAATCACCAAAACCCATTGAGCTTGACACACTCATCACACCTGGCAAAAAAAAAAAAATCTACATGTTTATCATGCCATTTTCAAAGAAATTCTGCTTCCAATGTGCCAGTACCCCAATGTGCAAGTTCCCCAACGTGCAAGTACCCCAACGTGGCCCGGGCTGCGAGGGCCCTTTATAGCTGCTCGCAGCTCTAGTTATTCTTCTTCTTCTTCTTCTTCTTCTTCTTCTTCTTCTCCGTAAACGATCACGATTTTGGGTACCTAAACATTTACGAAAACTCACCAAACTTTGCACACTCCTCAGGCCCGGCGAAAAATTTGATATTATGAAGTCGTCATAACAACGCGACTCTATAGCGCCCCCTAGCATAGAAAAATAAAAACCAAGCCCGGCATGTTTGAGCTAGAGCAACGAAAATTGGCAGGCACGTGTAGCACCCCGAGACGCACAAAAAAGTCTATTGGGACCATGTAGCTAAAATGTACAGGAAGTGAGCTATGAATTTTTTAATGTCCAATTTTGGCCTATTTTGGCACATTCACTGTGGTCATGCTTTTTCCCCCTTTGCAAACATTTTTCATCCAATTGACTTCAAACTTGGCATTTATCATCTCAAGACCTGAGAGAACAACTGGGGAAAAAATCTTGCCTTTTCGAAATACTATATGACGGGGGCGGGGCATCAAATATTGCCTTTAAAATTTCATTTGTCCAGAAAGAGCAAATGCTTAATAACTCCCATGTTCAAGCTCCAAAAAATCTCAAACTTATCAGGCAACCTAATAGTCACGGCCTGAAAACATCTATATGATAAAATTCAGTTATCCATGTAGCGCCACCTAGTGGTAACAATAATTGTCATACTTTACGTTTTTAACTACTGTGCTGAGCTCGTTGAAGGGATCCAGTTGAAAATTGGTCAGAAAAGCCTTAAGATGTTGATCATGCCCCACACCGAATATTGTAACTTTTCGCCAAAGGGCGTGGCCGCTACGGTGCCGCAAAGTCTGAAGATTTCTCGTGACAACAAAAGCTGCATTAACTTGACCGAGATGATGCTATCTTCTCAAAATTTTACACAATTGATGAGAGTCCAGCCCAAAAGACATCTACAAACTTATATTTCATCTTACTGATAGCGCCACCTACTGGCAATTTTTTTTCTTACGATTTTTCTTCAATGTTTTTCTCCAACCATGTTAACTGGACCTACCTCATATTTGCTCAGATGAGGGTGTCGGCCTTCATGCTGTCACAACACGAAGTTTGTGAGTTTTCGCGAGTCGCTGTGGGCGTGGCTAAGCGCTGTTCGCCAAGAAAACAACGCCAATTTTGAGGGCCTAAACTGGCACAGAAACACACGAAACTTGGCACACACAGCTGGCCTGGCAAAATGAGCAATTTTTTATCGGCGATTGTGCTATTTTTACAAAAATGACTCAATAGCGCCCCCTAGAAATATTTAACGAAACAGCCCCAGTTGTACGTTTAAGCAAGAACGACGAATATTTTTAGGTGTATGAGGGAGCCCAAGACCTACAAAAAAGTCTCTTGTACCCATATGCTAAAATGAACAGGAAGTGAGCTACGAATTTTTGAATGTCCCATTTTTGACGATTTTTGCACATTCACAGGGGGCAGACTTTTGCCCACTTCTCCTACACGTTTCATCCGACTGAGTTAAGACTTGGCCTGGACCATGTCAAGACCTGAGCCAACGACAGGGGGAAAAATTTTGACTTTTCAAAATACTATATGATGAGGGCGGGGCATCAAAATTTGTGTTTCGCAATGAAAAAGGATATGCTTGATAACTCCCCGGTACATGCTCCAAAAAATCCCAAACTTGACATGTATGTCTATCGTCAAGGCCTGAAGTTATCTCTATGACAACATTCAGTTATATATGCAGCGCCACCTAGCCCTTGAGGCATAAAAAAAAAATACCCCACATACGGTATTTTGTACAAAAAATGTAAACTCATTCTAAGTGTGATAACTAAGTCATTTATGAATATTCTTTTAGTATCCACCACTCAAAATGTTCACTGGCATCAGACTTATCCAAACATATATATATTTTTATTTATTTTTGATAGCCTTTATGGACATTAAAAGCAATATCGTGAATGAAGGATATGCTTAATAACTCCACGGTACATGCTCCAAAAAAAATCCCACACTTGACATGTATGCTTATAATCAAGGCCTGAAGGTATCTCTATGACAACATTCAGTTATAAATACAGCGCCACCTAGCCCTTGAGGCATTTATATATATATATATAAAAAAAAACACATACGGTGTTTTGTACAAAAAATGTACACTCATTCTAAGTGTGATAACTAAGTCATTTATGAATATTCTTTTAGTTTCCACCACTCAAATTGTTCACTGGCTTCACACCGATCCAAACGTATGTACGTTTCCATTTTGTTTTATTCATTTTTGATTGCCCCTTTGGACAATAGAAGTAACATTGTGCAATGAGTACAACGAGCGATGATGTGTATATACACTTTTACAAAAAATACCAATCAGGGCAACTCATTGCCTAAAAATAAAAAAGGATGCTGATTTTTGCAGGTCTTAACAACCACCAAAACCCGTTGAGCTTGACACACACTGGCAAAAAAAAATATTCTACATGTAAACGTTTATTATGCCATTTTCAAAGAAATTTTGCTTCCAATATGCCAGTACCCCAACGTGCAAGGACCCCAACGTGGCCCGGGCTGCGAGGGCCCTTTATAGCTGCTCGCAGCTCTAGTTATTATTATTATTATTATTATTATTCTCCGTAAACGATCGCATTTTTGAGTACCTAAACATTCACAAAAACTCACCAAACTTTGCAAACTCCTCAGGCCCGGCGAAAAATTTGATATTATGAAGTCGTCATAACAACGCGACTCTATAGCGCCCCCTAGCGTAGAAAAATAAAAACCAAGCCTGGCACGTTTGAGCTAGAGCAACGAAAATTGGCAGGCACGTGTAGCACCCCGAGACGCACAAAAAAGTCTATTGGGACCATGTAGCTAAAATGTACAGGAAATGAGCTATGAATTTTTTTATGTCCAATTTTGGCCTATTTTGGCACATTCACTGTGGTCATGCTTTTTCCCCCTCTGCAAACATTTTTCTACCAAATTAACATCAAACTTGGCATTTATCATCTCAAGACCTGAGAGAACAACTGGGCAAAAAGTCTTGCCTTTTCGAAATACTATATGATGGGGGCGGGGCATCAAATATTGTCTTTAAAATTTCATTTGTCCAGAAAGAGCAAATGCTTAATAACTCCCATGTTCAAGCTCCAAAAAATCTCAAACTTCTCAGGCAACGTAATAGTCACGGCCTGAAAACATCTATATGATCAAATTCAGTTATACATATAGCGCCACCTAGTGGTGACAATAAATGTCATACTTTACGTTTTTAGCTACTGCGCTGAGCTCGTTGAAGGGATCCAGTTGAAAGTTGGTCAGAAAAGCCTTAAGATGTTGATCATGCCCCACACCGAATATTGCAACTTTTCGCCAAAGGGCGTGGCCGCTACGGTGCCGCAAAGTCTGAAGATTTTTCGTGACAATAAAAGCTGCATGAACTTGATCGAGATGATCCTATCTTCTCAAAATTTCATACATTTGATGAGAGTCCAGCCCTAAAGACATCTACAAACTTATATTTCATCTTACTGATAGCGCCACCTAGTGGCAATTTTTTTTCTTACGAATTTTCTTGTACATTTTTTCTCCAAACACGTTAACTGGACCAACCTCATATTTGCTCAGATGAGGGTTTCGGCCTTCATGATGTCACAACACGAAGTTTGTGAGTTTTCGCGAATCGCTGTGGGCGTGGCTAAGCACTGTTCGCCAAGAAAACAACGCCAGTTTTGAGGGTCTAAACATGCGCAGAAACTCATGAAACTTGGCACACACATCTGGCCTGGTAAAATGAACAATATTTTATTGTTTATTGTGCTATTTTTACAAAAATGACTCAATAGCGCCCCCTAGAAATTTTTAACGAAGCAGCCCCGATTGTACGTTTAAGCAAGATCTACGAAAATTTTTACGTGTATGAGGGAGCCCAAGACCTACAAAAAAGTCTCTTGGACCCATATGCTAAAATGAACAGGAAGTGAGCTACGAATTTTTGAATGTCCCATTTTTTACGATTTTAGCACATTTACAGGGGGCATACTTTTGCCCACTTCTCCTACACGTTTCATCCGACTGACTTCAGACTTGACCTGGGCTATGTCAAGACCTGAGCCAACAACAGACGGAAAAATATTGACTTTTGCAAATACTATATGATGAGGGCGGGGCATCAAAATTTGTGTTTCGCACTGAAAAAGGATATGCTTAATAACTCCCCGATACATGCTCCAAAAAATCCCAAACTTGACATGTATGTTTATCGTCAAGGCCTGAAGGTATGTCTATGACAACATTCAGTTATATATGCAGCGCCACCTAGCCCTTGAGGCATGAAAAAAAAATACCCCACTTACGGTATTTTGTACAAAAAATGTAAACTCATTCTCAGTGTGATAACTAAGTCATTTAGGAATATTCTTTTACTTTCCACCACTCAAAATATTCACTGGCATCAGACCTAACCAAACATACATATTTTTGTTATTTAGTTTTATGTATTTTTGATAGCCTCTATGGACATTAAAAGCAGTATCGTGAATAAAGGCTATGCTTAATAACTCCCAGGTACATGCTCCAAAAAATCCCATACTTGAAATGTATATTTATAGTCAAGGCCTGAAGGTATCTCTATGACAAAATTCAGTTATAAATACAGCGCCACCTAGTCCTTGAGGCATAAAAAAAAAAAAATGCCTCACTTACGGTATTTTTGCAAAAATTGTAAACTCATTGTAAGTGTGATAACTAAGTCATTTATGAATATTCTTTTACTTTCCACCACTCAATATGTTCACTGGCATCAGACCGATCCAAACATACGTATTTTTTATTTAGTTTTTTTTTTTTTTTTGATCGCCTCTATGGACAATAAAAGCAACATTGTGCAATGAGTACGAGCGATGATGCGTGTATATATACTTTTACGAAAAATACCAATCAGGGCAACTCATTGCCTAAAAATAAAAAAAAGACGCTGATTTTTGCAGATCTTAACAATCACCAAAACCCATTGAGCTTGACACACTCATCACACCTGGCAAAAAAAAATAAAAAATCCACGTTTATCATGCCATTTTCAAAGAAATTCTGCTTCCAATGTGCCAGTACCCCAACGTGCAAGTACCCCAACGTGGCCTGGGCTGCGAGGGCCCTTTATAGCTGCTCGCAGCTCTAGTTAGGGCCCGAGCAGCGACCGCTGCGAGGTCCCTATTGTTTTTCGTTCGAATTATTATTATTATTATTATTATTATTATTATTATTATTATTATTATTATTATTCTCCGTAAACGATCGCGATTTTGGGTACCTAAACATTTACGAAAACTCACCAAACTTTGCACACTCCTCAGGCCCGGCGAAAAATTTGATATTATGAAGTCGTCATAACAACGTGACTCTATAGCGCCCCCTAGCATAGAAAAATATAAACCAAGCCCGGCATGTTTGAGCTAGAGCAACGAAAATTGGCAGGCACGTGTAGCACCCCGAGACGCACAAAAAAGTCTATTGGGACCATGTAGCTAAAATGTACAGGAAGTGAGCTATGAATTTTTTAAAGTCCAATTTTGGCCTATTTTGGCACATTCACTGTGGTCATGCTTTTTCCCCCTTTGCAAACATTTTTCATCCAATTGACTTCAAACTTGGCATTTATCATCTCAAGACCTGAGAGAACAGCTGGGCAAAACATCTTGCCTTTTCGAAATACTATATGACGGGGGCGGAGCATCAAATATTGCCTTTAAAATTTCATTTGTCCAGAAAGAGCAAATGCTTAATAACTCCCATGTTCAAGCTCCAAAAAATCTCAAACTTATCAGGCAACGTAATAGTCACGGCCTGAAAACATCTATATGATAAAATTCAGTTATACATATAGCGCCACCTAGTGGTTACAATAAATGTAATACTTTACGTTTTTAGCTACTGCGCTGAGCTCGTTGAAGGGATCCAGTTGAAAATTGGTCAGAAAAGCCTTAAGATGTTGATCATGCCCCACACTGAATATTGTAACTTTTCGCCAAAGGGCGTGGCCGCTACGGTGACGCAAAGTCTGAAGATTTTTCTTGAAAATAAAAGCTGCATTAACTTGACCGAGATGATCCTATCTTCTCAAAATTTCACACATTTGATGAGAGTCCAGCCCTAAAGACATCTACTGACTTATATTTCATCTAACTGATAGCGCCACCTAGTGGCAATTTTTTTTCTTACGAATTTTCTTCTACGTTTTTCTCCAAACACGTTAACTGGACCTACCTCATATTTGCTCAGATGAGGGTTTCGACCTTCATGATGTCACAACACGAAGTTTGTGAGTTTTCGCGAATCGCTGTGGGCGTGGCTAAGCACTGTTCGCCAAGAAAACAACGCCAGTTTTGAGGGTCTAAACATGCGCAGAAACTCATGAAACTTGGCACACACATCTGGCCTGGTAAAATGAACAATATTTTATTGTTGATTGTACTATTTTTACAAAAATGACTCAATAGCGCCCCCTAGAAATTTTTAACGAAGCAGCCCCGATTCTACGTTTAAGCAAGATCTACGAAAATTTTTACGTGTATGAGGGAGCCAAAGACCTACAAAAAAGTCTCTTGGACCCATATGCTAAAATGAACAGGAAGTGAGGTACGAATTTTTGAATGTCCCATTTTTGACGATTTTTGCACATTTTCAGGGGGCATACTTTTGCCCACTTCTCCTACATGTTTTATCCGACTGACTTATGACTTGACCTGGACCATGCCAAGACCTGAGCCAACAACAGACGGAAAAATCTTGACTTTTGGAAATACTATATGATGAGCGCGGGGCATCAAAATTTGTGTTTCGCACTGAAAAAGGATATGCTTAATAACTCCCCGATACATGCTCCAAAAAATCCCAAACTTGACATGTATGTTTATCGTCAAGGCCTGAAGGTATCTCTATGACAACATTCAGTTATATATGCAGCGCCACCTCGCCCTTGAGGCAAAACAAAAAAATACCCCACATACGGTATTTTGTACAAAAAATGTAAACTCATTCTAAGTGTGATAACTAAGTCATTAATGAATATTCTTTTACTTTCCACCACTCAAAATGTTCACTGGCATTAGACTTATCCAAACATGTACTTTTTTATTTATTTTTGATAGCCTCTAATGGACATTAAAAGCAATATCGTGAATGAAGGATATGCTTAATAACTCCACGGTACATGCTCCAAAAAAATCCCACACTTGACATGTATGTTTAGAGTCAAGGCTTGAAGGTATCCCTATGACAACATTCCATTATATATACAGCGCCACCTAGCCCTAGAGGCATAAAAAAAAAATACACCAACTTAACGGTATTTTTACAAAAAAAAAAAAAATCCACATGTCAAGGTTTATCATGCCATTTTCAAAGAAATTCTGCTTCCAATGTGCCGTACCTAAACTTGCCAGTACCCCAACGTGCCAGTACCCCAACGTGCAAGTACCCCAACGTGCAAGTACCCCAACGTGGCCCGGGCTGCGAGGGCCCTTTATAGCTGCTCGCAGCTCTAGTTATTATTATTATTATTATTCTTCTTTATTCTCCGCAAACGATCGCGATTTTGGGTACCTAAACATTCACGAAAACTCACCGAACTTTGCACACTCCTCAGGCCCGGCGAAAAATTTGATATTATTAAGTCGTCATAACAATGCGACTCGATAGCGCCCCCTAGCGTAGAAAAATAAAAACCAAGCCCGGCACTTTTGAGCTAGAGCAACAAAAATTGGCAGGCACGTGTAGCACCCCGAGACGCACAAAAAAGTCTCTTGGGACCATGAAGCTAAAATGTACAGGAAGTGAGCTATGAATTTTTTTATGTCCAATTTTGGCCTATTTTGGCACATTCACTGTGGTCATGCTTTTTCCCCCTTTGCAAACATTTTTCATCCAATTGACTTCAAACTTGGCATTTATCATCTTAAGACCTGAGAGAACAACTGGGCAAAACATCTTGCCTTTTTGAAATACTATATGACGGGGGCGGGGCATCAAATATTGCCTTTAAAATTTCATTTGTCCAGAAAGAGCAAATGCTGAATAACTCCCATGTTCAAGCTCCAAAAAATCTCAAACTTCTCAGGCAACGTAATAGTCACGGCCTGAAAACATTAATATGATAAAATTCAGTTATACATATAGCGCCACCTAGTGGTTACAATAAATGTCATACTTTACGTTTTTAGCTACTGTGCTGAGCTTGTTGAAGGGATCCATTTGAAAATTGGTCAGAAAAGCCTTAAGATGTTGATCATGCCCCACACCGAATATTGTAACTTTTCGCCAAAGGGCGTGGCCGCTACGGTGACGCAAAGTCTGAAGATTTTTCGTGACAATAAAAGCTGCATTAACTTGACCGAGATGATCCTATCTTCTCAAAATTTCACACATTTGATGAGAGTCCAGCCCTAAAGACATCTACTGACTTATATTTCATCTAACTGATAGCGCCACCTAGTGGCAATTTTTTTTCTTACGAATTTTCTTCTACGTTTTTCTCCAAACACGTTAACTGGACCTACCTCATATTTGCTCAGATGAGGGTTTCGGCCTTCATGATGTCACAACACGAAGTTTGTGAGTTTTCGCGAATTGCTGTGGGTGTGGCTAAGCGCTGTTCGCCAAGAAAACAACGCCAGTTTTGAGGGTCTAAACATGCACAGAAACTCATGAAACTTGGCACACACATCTGGCCTGGTAAAATGAGCCATATTTTATTGTTGATTGTGCTATTTTTAAAAAAATGACTCAATAGCGCCCCCTAGAAGTTTTTAACGAAGCAGCCCCGGTTGTACGTTTAAGCAAGAACGACGAATATTTTTAGGTGTATGAGGGAGCCCAACACCTACAAAAAAGTCTCTTGGAGCCATATGCTAAAATGAACAGGAAGTGAGCTACGAATTTTTGAATGTCCCATTTTTGACAATTTTTGCACATTCACAGGGGGCAGACATTTGCCCACTTCTCCTACACATTTCATCTGACTGAGTTAAGACTTGACCTGGACCATGTCAAGACCTGAGCCAACGACAGGGGGAAAAATCTTGACCTTTCGAAATACTATATGATGAAGGCGGGGCATCAAAATTTGTGTTTCGCACTGAAGACGGATATGCTTAATAACTCCCCGGTACATGCTCCAAAAAATCCCAAACTTGACATGTATGTTTATCGTCAAGGCCTGAAGCTATCTCTATGACAACATTCAGTTATATATGCAGCGCCACCTAGCCCTTGAGGCATAAAAAAAAAATACCCCACATACGGTATTTTGTACAAAAAATGTAAACTCATTCTAAGTGTGATAACTAAGTCATTTATGAATATTCTTTTAGTTTCCACCACTCAAAATGTTCACTGGCATCAGACTTATCCAAACATATATATATTTTTATTTATTTTTGATAGCCTCTGTGGACATTAAAAGCAATATCGTGAATGAAGGATATGCTTAATAACGCCACGGTACATGCTCCAAAAAAAATCCCACACTTGACATGTATGCTTATAATCAAGGCCTGAAGGTATCTCTATGACAACATTCAGTTATAAATACAGCGCCACCTAGCCCTTGAGGCTTATATAAAAAAAATAAATAAATACCCCACATACGGTATTTTGTACAAAAAATGTACACTCATTCTAAGTGTGATAACTAAGTCATTTTTGAATATTCTTTTAGTTTCCACCACTCAAATTGTTCACTGGCTTCACACCGATCCAAACGTATGTACGTTTCCATTTTGTTTTATTCATTTTTGATTGCCCCTTTGGACAATAAAAGTAAACATTGTGCAATGAGTACAACGAGCGATGATGTGTATATACACTTTTACAAAAAAATACCAATCAGGGCAACTCATTGCCTAAAAATAAATAAGGACGCTGATTTTTGCAGGTCTTAACAATCACCAAAATCCGTTGAGCTTGACAGACACTGGCAAAAAAAAATATTCTACATGTAAACGTTTATTATGCCATTTTCAAAGAAATTTTGCTTCCAATATGCCAGTACCCCAACGTGCCAGTACCCCAACGTGCAAGTACCCCAACGTGCAAGGACCCCAACGTGGCCCGGGCTGCGAGGGCCCTTTATAGCTGCTTGCAGCTCTAGTTATTAGGGCCCGAGCAGCGACCGCTGCGAGGTCCCTATTGTTTTTGTAAAAATTATTAGGGCCCGAGCAGCGGCGGCGGCGGTGCCGCTGCGAGGCCCTATTGTTTTTGTAGGAATTCTTCTTATTAGGGCCCGAGCAGCGGCGGCGGCGGTGCCGCTGCGAGGCCCTATTGTTTTTGTAGGAATTCTTATTATTCTTCTTATTAATATTCTATTCCGCAAACAATCGCATTTTTGAGACACTAAACGTGACCGAAAACTCACCAAACTTTACACGCACATCATTTTTGGCCTTCCATGAAACTTTGCAAACACAAAGCATGTCAAAAACATTTACAATTTAGACGGTTTCCTATGAAACAGTACCCCAACATGCCAGTACCCCGACATGCAAATACCCCAACGTGGCCCAGGTTGCGAGGGCCCTTTATAGCTGCTCGCAGCTCTAGTTATTAGGGCCCGAGCAGCGGCGGCGGCGGTGCCGCCTCGAGGCCCTATTGTTTTTGTAGGAATTCTTCTTATTATTGTTATTAGGGCCCGAGCAGCGGCGGCGGCGGTGCCGCTGCGAGGCCCTATTGTTTTTGTAGGAATTCTTCTTCTTATTATTCTTATTATTATTCTCCGCAAACAATCGCATTTTTGAGACACTAAACGTGACCGAAAACTCACCAAACTTTACACGCACATCAGGCCGGGCGAAAAATTTTAGATTTTAAAGTCGCCATACATGATAACAGAAAAATGGCTCCTTAGCGCCCCCTCCATAGGTTAAACGGATCCCTGTCCCGCTACGATTGTCCGACGGCTATGAAAATTGTGTGGCACCTGTAGCACATCCCAATGAACAAAAACCTCTTTGAAGTGTGTACCCTAAAATAGACAGAAAGTGAGGTATGAGAATTTAAATGTCCAATTTTTGCACATTTACAGGGGTCATACTTTTGCCCGCTTCTCCTACACGGTTAACCCGATTGACTTCAAACTTGGGATGTACCATCTCAACACCTGGGACAACATCATTGTAAAAAATCTAAAGTTTTTGATATACTATATGACGGCGGCGGCGCATCAAATTTAGAGTTTCAAAATTCTTACTTAACGAAGCATTGCCGGTGGTACGTTTAATCTAGAGATACGAAAAGTTTTACACATATGTAACAGACTATGATCTACAAAAAAGCCTGTTGGTGCCACATGCTAAACCTAACAGGAAGTCCGCCAGAGGCGAGGCATCAAATTTTGTGTTTCAAAATTCTAACTTAATGAAGCATTCCCGGCTGTACATTTCACCTAGAGTTACCAAAATTTGAAGACATATGTAACAGCCCTCAAGGTACAAAAAACTATTTTTGAACCATATGCTAAACCGAACAGGAAGTCCGCCATTTTGATTTACTTTGGAACGTGTTGCCATTTTTTGGGCCATTTCATAGGGGTCTTATTTTAACGAACTCCTCCTACAGAGTTTATCCGATCATCTCCAAACTTGGTGTGATTCATCTTAAGATGTTGAAGATGAAAAGTTATTGAAAGCTTTTTATTTCGTCGCACGCTGTTGCCGTGGCATGCACAGTTTGCTAAGGAAAAAATTCCTTCTTAATGAAGCATTCCCAGTTGTACGAAGCAGCTTGAGCTACGAAAATTTGGAGAAGAATGTAACAGCCCACGATGTACAAAAAAAGTCTCTTGGTGCCATGTGCTAAACCCAACAGGAAGTCCCGTAGGGGCTGGGCATCACATTTTAAGCTAAAAAACTCCTCTTTAACGAAGCATTCCCGGTTGTACGTTTCACCTAGCGCTATGATAATTTAGAGGCATACATAAGAGCCCACGATGTACAAAAAAGTCTCTTGGAACCATCTGCTAAACCAAACAGGAAGTCCGCCATTTTGATTTAAGTTGGGATTTGTAGCCATTTTTTGTGGCCTTTTTTAGGGGTCATACTTTAACGAACTCCTCCTACAAAATTTATCCGACTGTCTCCAAACTTAGTGTGCTTCATCTTAAGATGTTTAAGATGCAAAGTTATCGAAAGTGTTTTATTTTGTCGCACGCCGTTGCCATAGCGGTGCATTGTTTGCCAAGTAAAATGCTGCTTTTTTTTTTTTTTTTTGTCTAAACATGCGAAAACTCATGAAACTTTGCACACACATCAAACTTGCCATAAAAATTAACATTTTAGAGAGTTTTTCTGCAATTTTCAATAAATGGCTCAATAGCGCCATCTCGACATTTTTATGAAGCTTTTGGAAATGTATGATTCAGCTAGATGTGAAAAAATTTGGATACCTATCAGCCTAAGACTTACAAAAAAGTTTCTAAAGCCATATGCTAAACCAAACAGGAAGTCTGCCATTTTGATTAACTTTGGTATTTGTTGCCATTTTTGGGACCTTTTATAGGCATCATATATTCTTTGGCGCGTTTCATCTTAAGATATTTAAGATGAAAAGTTATTGAAATTTTTTATTTTGTCGCACGCCTTTGCTGTAGCGATGCATTGTTTGCAAAGAATTTTTTTTTTTTATATGATTCAGCTAGATGTGTGAATATTGGGAGGCATACCTATCAGCCGAATACCAAGACAAAGT
Source organism: Festucalex cinctus (assembly GCF_051991245.1). NCBI lineage: Eukaryota > Metazoa > Chordata > Actinopteri > Syngnathiformes > Syngnathidae > Festucalex > Festucalex cinctus. Next base: position 21,023,018 of record NC_135431.1, read on the forward strand.
ATTCCATAGCAATGTGAACAAACACAAAAAGCATGGCAAAAACATTTACAATTTAGACGGTTTCTTATGAAACAGTACCCTAACGTGCCAGTACCCCGACGTGCAAATACCCCAACGTGGCACGGGTTGCGAGGGCCCTTTATAGCTGCTCGCAGCTCTCGTCTTCTTCTTCTTCTTCTTCTTCTTCTTCTTCTTTATTCTCCGCAAACGATCGCGATTTTGGGTACCTAAACATTCACGAAAACTCACAGAACTTTGCACACTCCTCAGGCCCGGCGAAAAATTTGATATTATGAAGTCGTCATAACAACGCGACTCTATAGCGCCCCCTAGCGTAGAAAAATAAAAACCAAGCCTGGCACGTTTGAGCTAGAGCAACGAAAATTGGCAGGCACGTGTAGCACCCCGAGACGCACAAAAAAGTCTATTGGGACCATGTAGCTAAAATGTACAGGAAATGAGCTATGAATTTTTTTATGTCCAATTTTGGCCTATTTTGGCACATTCACTGTGGTCATGCTTTTTCCCCCTCTGCAAACATTTTTCATCCAATTCACATAAAACTTGGCATTTATCATCTCAAGACCTGAGAGAACAACTGGGCAAAAAGTCTTGCCTTTTCGAAATACTATATGATGGGGGCGGGGCATCAAATATTGTCTTTAAAATTTCATTTGTCCAGAAAGAGCAAATGCTTAATAACTCCCATGTTCAAGCTCCAAAAAATCTCAAACTTCTCAGGCAACGTAATAGTCACGGCCTGAAAACATCTATATGATAAAATTCAGTTATACATATAGCGCCACCTAGTGGTGATAATAAATGTCATACTTTACGTTTTTAGCTACTGCGCTGAGCTCGTTGAAGGGATCCAGTTGAAAGTTGGTCAGAAAAGCCTTAAGATGTTGATCATGCCCCACACCGAATATTGTAACTTTTCGCCAAAGGGCGTGGCCGCTACGGTGCCGCAAAGTCTGAAGATTTTTCGTGACAATAAAAGCTGCATGAACTTGACCGAGATGATCCTATCTTCTCAAAATTTCACACATTTGATGAGAGTCCAGCCCTAAAGACATCTACGAACTTATATTTCATCTTACTGATAGCGCCACCTAGTGGCAATTTTTTTTCTTACGAATTTTCTTCTACGTTTTTCTCCAAACACGTTAACTGGACCAACCTCATATTTGCTCAGATGAGGGTTTCGGCCTTCATGATGTCACAACACGAAGTTTGTGAGTTTTCGCGAATCACTGTGGGCGTGGCTAAGCACTGTTCACCAAGAAAACAACGCCAGTTTTGATGGTCTAAACATGCGCAGAAACTCATGAAACTTGGCACACACATCTGGCCTGGCAAAATGAGCAATATTTTATCATGTATTGTCCTATTTTTACAAAAATGACTCAATAGCGCCCCCTAGAAATTTTTAACGAAGCAGCCCCGATTGTACGTTTAAGCAAGATCTACGAAAATTTTTACGTGTATGAGGGAGCCAAAGACCTACAAAAAAGTCTCTTGGACCCATATGCTAAAATGAACAGGAAGTGAGCTACGAATTTTTGAATGTCCCATTTTTGACGATTTTTGCACATTTTCAGGGGGCATACTTTTGCCCACTTCTCCTACACGTTTTATCCGACTGACTTATGACTTGACCTGGACCATGCCAAGACCTGAGCCAACAACAGACGGAAAATTCTTGACTTTTGGAAATACTATATGATGAGGGCGGGGCATCAAAATTTGTGTTTCGCACTGAAAAAGGATATGCTTAATAACTCCCCGATACATGCTCCAAAAAATCCCATACTTGAAATGTATATTTATAGTCAAGGCCTGAAGGTATCTCTATGACAAAATTCAGTTATAAATACAGCGCCACCTAGTCCTTGAGGCATAAAAAAAAAAAATGCCTCACTTACGGTATTTTTGCAAAAATTGTAAACTCATTGTAAGTGTGATAACTAAGTCATTTATGAATATTCTTTTACTTTCCACCACTCAATATGTTCACTGGTATCAGACCGATCCAAACATACATATTTTTTATTTAGTTTTTTTTTTTTTTTTTGATCGCCTCTATGGACAATAAAAGCAACATTGTGCAATGAGTACGAGCGATGATGTGTGTATATATACTTTTACGAAAAATACCAATCAGGGCAACTCATTGCCTAAAAATTAAAAAAAAGACGCTGATTTTTGCAGATCTTAACAATCACCAAAACCCATTGAGCTTGACACACTCATCACACCTGGCAAAAAAAAAAAAATCTACATGTTTATCATGCCATTTTCAAAGAAATTCTGCTTCCAATGTGCCAGTACCCCAATGTGCAAGTTCCCCAACGTGCAAGTACCCCAACGTGGCCCGGGCTGCGAGGGCCCTTTATAGCTGCTCGCAGCTCTAGTTATTCTTCTTCTTCTTCTTCTTCTTCTTCTTCTTCTTCTCCGTAAACGATCACGATTTTGGGTACCTAAACATTTACGAAAACTCACCAAACTTTGCACACTCCTCAGGCCCGGCGAAAAATTTGATATTATGAAGTCGTCATAACAACGCGACTCTATAGCGCCCCCTAGCATAGAAAAATAAAAACCAAGCCCGGCATGTTTGAGCTAGAGCAACGAAAATTGGCAGGCACGTGTAGCACCCCGAGACGCACAAAAAAGTCTATTGGGACCATGTAGCTAAAATGTACAGGAAGTGAGCTATGAATTTTTTAATGTCCAATTTTGGCCTATTTTGGCACATTCACTGTGGTCATGCTTTTTCCCCCTTTGCAAACATTTTTCATCCAATTGACTTCAAACTTGGCATTTATCATCTCAAGACCTGAGAGAACAACTGGGGAAAAAATCTTGCCTTTTCGAAATACTATATGACGGGGGCGGGGCATCAAATATTGCCTTTAAAATTTCATTTGTCCAGAAAGAGCAAATGCTTAATAACTCCCATGTTCAAGCTCCAAAAAATCTCAAACTTATCAGGCAACCTAATAGTCACGGCCTGAAAACATCTATATGATAAAATTCAGTTATCCATGTAGCGCCACCTAGTGGTAACAATAATTGTCATACTTTACGTTTTTAACTACTGTGCTGAGCTCGTTGAAGGGATCCAGTTGAAAATTGGTCAGAAAAGCCTTAAGATGTTGATCATGCCCCACACCGAATATTGTAACTTTTCGCCAAAGGGCGTGGCCGCTACGGTGCCGCAAAGTCTGAAGATTTCTCGTGACAACAAAAGCTGCATTAACTTGACCGAGATGATGCTATCTTCTCAAAATTTTACACAATTGATGAGAGTCCAGCCCAAAAGACATCTACAAACTTATATTTCATCTTACTGATAGCGCCACCTACTGGCAATTTTTTTTCTTACGATTTTTCTTCAATGTTTTTCTCCAACCATGTTAACTGGACCTACCTCATATTTGCTCAGATGAGGGTGTCGGCCTTCATGCTGTCACAACACGAAGTTTGTGAGTTTTCGCGAGTCGCTGTGGGCGTGGCTAAGCGCTGTTCGCCAAGAAAACAACGCCAATTTTGAGGGCCTAAACTGGCACAGAAACACACGAAACTTGGCACACACAGCTGGCCTGGCAAAATGAGCAATTTTTTATCGGCGATTGTGCTATTTTTACAAAAATGACTCAATAGCGCCCCCTAGAAATATTTAACGAAACAGCCCCAGTTGTACGTTTAAGCAAGAACGACGAATATTTTTAGGTGTATGAGGGAGCCCAAGACCTACAAAAAAGTCTCTTGTACCCATATGCTAAAATGAACAGGAAGTGAGCTACGAATTTTTGAATGTCCCATTTTTGACGATTTTTGCACATTCACAGGGGGCAGACTTTTGCCCACTTCTCCTACACGTTTCATCCGACTGAGTTAAGACTTGGCCTGGACCATGTCAAGACCTGAGCCAACGACAGGGGGAAAAATTTTGACTTTTCAAAATACTATATGATGAGGGCGGGGCATCAAAATTTGTGTTTCGCAATGAAAAAGGATATGCTTGATAACTCCCCGGTACATGCTCCAAAAAATCCCAAACTTGACATGTATGTCTATCGTCAAGGCCTGAAGTTATCTCTATGACAACATTCAGTTATATATGCAGCGCCACCTAGCCCTTGAGGCATAAAAAAAAAATACCCCACATACGGTATTTTGTACAAAAAATGTAAACTCATTCTAAGTGTGATAACTAAGTCATTTATGAATATTCTTTTAGTATCCACCACTCAAAATGTTCACTGGCATCAGACTTATCCAAACATATATATATTTTTATTTATTTTTGATAGCCTTTATGGACATTAAAAGCAATATCGTGAATGAAGGATATGCTTAATAACTCCACGGTACATGCTCCAAAAAAAATCCCACACTTGACATGTATGCTTATAATCAAGGCCTGAAGGTATCTCTATGACAACATTCAGTTATAAATACAGCGCCACCTAGCCCTTGAGGCATTTATATATATATATATAAAAAAAAACACATACGGTGTTTTGTACAAAAAATGTACACTCATTCTAAGTGTGATAACTAAGTCATTTATGAATATTCTTTTAGTTTCCACCACTCAAATTGTTCACTGGCTTCACACCGATCCAAACGTATGTACGTTTCCATTTTGTTTTATTCATTTTTGATTGCCCCTTTGGACAATAGAAGTAACATTGTGCAATGAGTACAACGAGCGATGATGTGTATATACACTTTTACAAAAAATACCAATCAGGGCAACTCATTGCCTAAAAATAAAAAAGGATGCTGATTTTTGCAGGTCTTAACAACCACCAAAACCCGTTGAGCTTGACACACACTGGCAAAAAAAAATATTCTACATGTAAACGTTTATTATGCCATTTTCAAAGAAATTTTGCTTCCAATATGCCAGTACCCCAACGTGCAAGGACCCCAACGTGGCCCGGGCTGCGAGGGCCCTTTATAGCTGCTCGCAGCTCTAGTTATTATTATTATTATTATTATTCTTCTCCGTAAACGATCGCATTTTTGAGTACCTAAACATTCACAAAAACTCACCAAACTTTGCAAACTCCTCAGGCCCGGCGAAAAATTTGATATTATGAAGTCGTCATAACAACGCGACTCTATAGCGCCCCCTAGCGTAGAAAAATAAAAACCAAGCCTGGCACGTTTGAGCTAGAGCAACGAAAATTGGCAGGCACGTGTAGCACCCCGAGACGCACAAAAAAGTCTATTGGGACCATGTAGCTAAAATGTACAGGAAATGAGCTATGAATTTTTTTATGTCCAATTTTGGCCTATTTTGGCACATTCACTGTGGTCATGCTTTTTCCCCCTCTGCAAACATTTTTCTACCAAATTAACATCAAACTTGGCATTTATCATCTCAAGACCTGAGAGAACAACTGGGCAAAAAGTCTTGCCTTTTCGAAATACTATATGATGGGGGCGGGGCATCAAATATTGTCTTTAAAATTTCATTTGTCCAGAAAGAGCAAATGCTTAATAACTCCCATGTTCAAGCTCCAAAAAATCTCAAACTTCTCAGGCAACGTAATAGTCACGGCCTGAAAACATCTATATGATCAAATTCAGTTATACATATAGCGCCACCTAGTGGTGACAATAAATGTCATACTTTACGTTTTTAGCTACTGCGCTGAGCTCGTTGAAGGGATCCAGTTGAAAGTTGGTCAGAAAAGCCTTAAGATGTTGATCATGCCCCACACCGAATATTGCAACTTTTCGCCAAAGGGCGTGGCCGCTACGGTGCCGCAAAGTCTGAAGATTTTTCGTGACAATAAAAGCTGCATGAACTTGATCGAGATGATCCTATCTTCTCAAAATTTCATACATTTGATGAGAGTCCAGCCCTAAAGACATCTACGAACTTATATTTCATCTTACTGATAGCGCCACCTAGTGGCAATTTTTTTTCTTACGAATTTTCTTGTACATTTTTTCTCCAAACACGTTAACTGGACCAACCTCATATTTGCTCAGATGAGGGTTTCGGCCTTCATGATGTCACAACACGAAGTTTGTGAGTTTTCGCGAATCGCTGTGGGCGTGGCTAAGCACTGTTCGCCAAGAAAACAACGCCAGTTTTGAGGGTCTAAACATGCGCAGAAACTCATGAAACTTGGCACACACATCTGGCCTGGTAAAATGAACAATATTTTATTGTTTATTGTGCTATTTTTACAAAAATGACTCAATAGCGCCCCCTAGAAATTTTTAACGAAGCAGCCCCGATTGTACGTTTAAGCAAGATCTACGAAAATTTTTACGTGTATGAGGGAGCCCAAGACCTACAAAAAAGTCTCTTGGACCCATATGCTAAAATGAACAGGAAGTGAGCTACGAATTTTTGAATGTCCCATTTTTTACGATTTTAGCACATTTACAGGGGGCATACTTTTGCCCACTTCTCCTACACGTTTCATCCGACTGACTTCAGACTTGACCTGGGCTATGTCAAGACCTGAGCCAACAACAGACGGAAAAATATTGACTTTTGCAAATACTATATGATGAGGGCGGGGCATCAAAATTTGTGTTTCGCACTGAAAAAGGATATGCTTAATAACTCCCCGATACATGCTCCAAAAAATCCCAAACTTGACATGTATGTTTATCGTCAAGGCCTGAAGGTATGTCTATGACAACATTCAGTTATATATGCAGCGCCACCTAGCCCTTGAGGCATGAAAAAAAAATACCCCACTTACGGTATTTTGTACAAAAAATGTAAACTCATTCTCAGTGTGATAACTAAGTCATTTAGGAATATTCTTTTACTTTCCACCACTCAAAATATTCACTGGCATCAGACCTAACCAAACATACATATTTTTGTTATTTAGTTTTATGTATTTTTGATAGCCTCTATGGACATTAAAAGCAGTATCGTGAATAAAGGCTATGCTTAATAACTCCCAGGTACATGCTCCAAAAAATCCCATACTTGAAATGTATATTTATAGTCAAGGCCTGAAGGTATCTCTATGACAAAATTCAGTTATAAATACAGCGCCACCTAGTCCTTGAGGCATAAAAAAAAAAAAATGCCTCACTTACGGTATTTTTGCAAAAATTGTAAACTCATTGTAAGTGTGATAACTAAGTCATTTATGAATATTCTTTTACTTTCCACCACTCAATATGTTCACTGGCATCAGACCGATCCAAACATACGTATTTTTTATTTAGTTTTTTTTTTTTTTTTGATCGCCTCTATGGACAATAAAAGCAACATTGTGCAATGAGTACGAGCGATGATGCGTGTATATATACTTTTACGAAAAATACCAATCAGGGCAACTCATTGCCTAAAAATAAAAAAAAGACGCTGATTTTTGCAGATCTTAACAATCACCAAAACCCATTGAGCTTGACACACTCATCACACCTGGCAAAAAAAAATAAAAAATCCACGTTTATCATGCCATTTTCAAAGAAATTCTGCTTCCAATGTGCCAGTACCCCAACGTGCAAGTACCCCAACGTGGCCTGGGCTGCGAGGGCCCTTTATAGCTGCTCGCAGCTCTAGTTAGGGCCCGAGCAGCGACCGCTGCGAGGTCCCTATTGTTTTTCGTTCGAATTATTATTATTATTATTATTATTATTATTATTATTATTATTATTATTATTCTCCGTAAACGATCGCGATTTTGGGTACCTAAACATTTACGAAAACTCACCAAACTTTGCACACTCCTCAGGCCCGGCGAAAAATTTGATATTATGAAGTCGTCATAACAACGTGACTCTATAGCGCCCCCTAGCATAGAAAAATATAAACCAAGCCCGGCATGTTTGAGCTAGAGCAACGAAAATTGGCAGGCACGTGTAGCACCCCGAGACGCACAAAAAAGTCTATTGGGACCATGTAGCTAAAATGTACAGGAAGTGAGCTATGAATTTTTTAAAGTCCAATTTTGGCCTATTTTGGCACATTCACTGTGGTCATGCTTTTTCCCCCTTTGCAAACATTTTTCATCCAATTGACTTCAAACTTGGCATTTATCATCTCAAGACCTGAGAGAACAGCTGGGCAAAACATCTTGCCTTTTCGAAATACTATATGACGGGGGCGGAGCATCAAATATTGCCTTTAAAATTTCATTTGTCCAGAAAGAGCAAATGCTTAATAACTCCCATGTTCAAGCTCCAAAAAATCTCAAACTTATCAGGCAACGTAATAGTCACGGCCTGAAAACATCTATATGATAAAATTCAGTTATACATATAGCGCCACCTAGTGGTTACAATAAATGTAATACTTTACGTTTTTAGCTACTGCGCTGAGCTCGTTGAAGGGATCCAGTTGAAAATTGGTCAGAAAAGCCTTAAGATGTTGATCATGCCCCACACTGAATATTGTAACTTTTCGCCAAAGGGCGTGGCCGCTACGGTGACGCAAAGTCTGAAGATTTTTCTTGAAAATAAAAGCTGCATTAACTTGACCGAGATGATCCTATCTTCTCAAAATTTCACACATTTGATGAGAGTCCAGCCCTAAAGACATCTACTGACTTATATTTCATCTAACTGATAGCGCCACCTAGTGGCAATTTTTTTTCTTACGAATTTTCTTCTACGTTTTTCTCCAAACACGTTAACTGGACCTACCTCATATTTGCTCAGATGAGGGTTTCGACCTTCATGATGTCACAACACGAAGTTTGTGAGTTTTCGCGAATCGCTGTGGGCGTGGCTAAGCACTGTTCGCCAAGAAAACAACGCCAGTTTTGAGGGTCTAAACATGCGCAGAAACTCATGAAACTTGGCACACACATCTGGCCTGGTAAAATGAACAATATTTTATTGTTGATTGTACTATTTTTACAAAAATGACTCAATAGCGCCCCCTAGAAATTTTTAACGAAGCAGCCCCGATTCTACGTTTAAGCAAGATCTACGAAAATTTTTACGTGTATGAGGGAGCCAAAGACCTACAAAAAAGTCTCTTGGACCCATATGCTAAAATGAACAGGAAGTGAGGTACGAATTTTTGAATGTCCCATTTTTGACGATTTTTGCACATTTTCAGGGGGCATACTTTTGCCCACTTCTCCTACATGTTTTATCCGACTGACTTATGACTTGACCTGGACCATGCCAAGACCTGAGCCAACAACAGACGGAAAAATCTTGACTTTTGGAAATACTATATGATGAGCGCGGGGCATCAAAATTTGTGTTTCGCACTGAAAAAGGATATGCTTAATAACTCCCCGATACATGCTCCAAAAAATCCCAAACTTGACATGTATGTTTATCGTCAAGGCCTGAAGGTATCTCTATGACAACATTCAGTTATATATGCAGCGCCACCTCGCCCTTGAGGCAAAACAAAAAAATACCCCACATACGGTATTTTGTACAAAAAATGTAAACTCATTCTAAGTGTGATAACTAAGTCATTAATGAATATTCTTTTACTTTCCACCACTCAAAATGTTCACTGGCATTAGACTTATCCAAACATGTACTTTTTTATTTATTTTTGATAGCCTCTAATGGACATTAAAAGCAATATCGTGAATGAAGGATATGCTTAATAACTCCACGGTACATGCTCCAAAAAAATCCCACACTTGACATGTATGTTTAGAGTCAAGGCTTGAAGGTATCCCTATGACAACATTCCATTATATATATAGCGCCACCTAGCCCTAGAGGCATAAAAAAAAAATACACCAACTTAACGGTATTTTTACAAAAAAAAAAAAAATCCACATGTCAAGGTTTATCATGCCATTTTCAAAGAAATTCTGCTTCCAATGTGCCGTACCTAAACTTGCCAGTACCCCAACGTGCCAGTACCCCAACGTGCAAGTACCCCAACGTGCAAGTACCCCAACGTGGCCCGGGCTGCGAGGGCCCTTTATAGCTGCTCGCAGCTCTAGTTATTATTATTATTATTATTATTCTTTATTCTCCGCAAACGATCGCGATTTTGGGTACCTAAACATTCACGAAAACTCACCGAACTTTGCACACTCCTCAGGCCCGGCGAAAAATTTGATATTATTAAGTCGTCATAACAATGCGACTCGATAGCGCCCCCTAGCGTAGAAAAATAAAAACCAAGCCCGGCACTTTTGAGCTAGAGCAACAAAAATTGGCAGGCACGTGTAGCACCCCGAGACGCACAAAAAAGTCTCTTGGGACCATGAAGCTAAAATGTACAGGAAGTGAGCTATGAATTTTTTTATGTCCAATTTTGGCCTATTTTGGCACATTCACTGTGGTCATGCTTTTTCCCCCTTTGCAAACATTTTTCATCCAATTGACTTCAAACTTGGCATTTATCATCTTAAGACCTGAGAGAACAACTGGGCAAAACATCTTGCCTTTTTGAAATACTATATGACGGGGGCGGGGCATCAAATATTGCCTTTAAAATTTCATTTGTCCAGAAAGAGCAAATGCTGAATAACTCCCATGTTCAAGCTCCAAAAAATCTCAAACTTCTCAGGCAACGTAATAGTCACGGCCTGAAAACATTAATATGATAAAATTCAGTTATACATATAGCGCCACCTAGTGGTTACAATAAATGTCATACTTTACGTTTTTAGCTACTGTGCTGAGCTTGTTGAAGGGATCCATTTGAAAATTGGTCAGAAAAGCCTTAAGATGTTGATCATGCCCCACACCGAATATTGTAACTTTTCGCCAAAGGGCGTGGCCGCTACGGTGACGCAAAGTCTGAAGATTTTTCGTGACAATAAAAGCTGCATTAACTTGACCGAGATGATCCTATCTTCTCAAAATTTCACACATTTGATGAGAGTCCAGCCCTAAAGACATCTACTGACTTATATTTCATCTAACTGATAGCGCCACCTAGTGGCAATTTTTTTTCTTACGAATTTTCTTCTACGTTTTTCTCCAAACACGTTAACTGGACCTACCTCATATTTGCTCAGATGAGGGTTTCGGCCTTCATGATGTCACAACACGAAGTTTGTGAGTTTTCGCGAATTGCTGTGGGTGTGGCTAAGCGCTGTTCGCCAAGAAAACAACGCCAGTTTTGAGGGTCTAAACATGCACAGAAACTCATGAAACTTGGCACACACATCTGGCCTGGTAAAATGAGCCATATTTTATTGTTGATTGTGCTATTTTTAAAAAAATGACTCAATAGCGCCCCCTAGAAGTTTTTAACGAAGCAGCCCCGGTTGTACGTTTAAGCAAGAACGACGAATATTTTTAGGTGTATGAGGGAGCCCAACACCTACAAAAAAGTCTCTTGGAGCCATATGCTAAAATGAACAGGAAGTGAGCTACGAATTTTTGAATGTCCCATTTTTGACAATTTTTGCACATTCACAGGGGGCAGACATTTGCCCACTTCTCCTACACATTTCATCTGACTGAGTTAAGACTTGACCTGGACCATGTCAAGACCTGAGCCAACGACAGGGGGAAAAATCTTGACCTTTCGAAATACTATATGATGAAGGCGGGGCATCAAAATTTGTGTTTCGCACTGAAGACGGATATGCTTAATAACTCCCCGGTACATGCTCCAAAAAATCCCAAACTTGACATGTATGTTTATCGTCAAGGCCTGAAGCTATCTCTATGACAACATTCAGTTATATATGCAGCGCCACCTAGCCCTTGAGGCATAAAAAAAAAATACCCCACATACGGTATTTTGTACAAAAAATGTAAACTCATTCTAAGTGTGATAACTAAGTCATTTATGAATATTCTTTTAGTTTCCACCACTCAAAATGTTCACTGGCATCAGACTTATCCAAACATATATATATTTTTATTTATTTTTGATAGCCTCTGTGGACATTAAAAGCAATATCGTGAATGAAGGATATGCTTAATAACGCCACGGTACATGCTCCAAAAAAAATCCCACACTTGACATGTATGCTTATAATCAAGGCCTGAAGGTATCTCTATGACAACATTCAGTTATAAATACAGCGCCACCTAGCCCTTGAGGCTTATATAAAAAAAATAAATAAATACCCCACATACGGTATTTTGTACAAAAAATGTACACTCATTCTAAGTGTGATAACTAAGTCATTTTTGAATATTCTTTTAGTTTCCACCACTCAAATTGTTCACTGGCTTCACACCGATCCAAACGTATGTACGTTTCCATTTTGTTTTATTCATTTTTGATTGCCCCTTTGGACAATAAAAGTAAACATTGTGCAATGAGTACAACGAGCGATGATGTGTATATACACTTTTACAAAAAAATACCAATCAGGGCAACTCATTGCCTAAAAATAAATAAGGACGCTGATTTTTGCAGGTCTTAACAATCACCAAAATCCGTTGAGCTTGACAGACACTGGCAAAAAAAAATATTCTACATGTAAACGTTTATTATGCCATTTTCAAAGAAATTTTGCTTCCAATATGCCAGTACCCCAACGTGCCAGTACCCCAACGTGCCAGTACCCCAACGTGCAAGTACCCCAACGTGCAAGGACCCCAACGTGGCCCGGGCTGCGAGGGCCCTTTATAGCTGCTTGCAGCTCTAGTTATTAGGGCCCGAGCAGCGACCGCTGCGAGGTCCCTATTGTTTTTGTAAAAATTATTAGGGCCCGAGCAGCGGCGGCGGCGGTGCCGCTGCGAGGCCCTATTGTTTTTGTAGGAATTCTTCTTATTAGGGCCCGAGCAGCGGCGGCGGCGGTGCCGCTGCGAGGCCCTATTGTTTTTGTAGGAATTCTTATTATTCTTCTTATTAATATTCTATTCCGCAAACAATCGCATTTTTGAGACACTAAACGTGACCGAAAACTCACCAAACTTTACACGCACATCATTTTTGGCCTTCCATGAAACTTTGCAAACACAAAGCATGTCAAAAACATTTACAATTTAGACGGTTTCCTATGAAACAGTACCCCAACATGCCAGTACCCCGACATGCAAATACCCCAACGTGGCCCAGGTTGCGAGGGCCCTTTATAGCTGCTCGCAGCTCTAGTTATTAGGGCCCGAGCAGCGGCGGCGGCGGTGCCGCCTCGAGGCCCTATTGTTTTTGTAGGAATTCTTCTTATTATTGTTATTAGGGCCCGAGCAGCGGCGGCGGCGGTGCCGCTGCGAGGCCCTATTGTTTTTGTAGGAATTCTTCTTATTATTATTCTTATTATTATTCTCCGCAAACAATCGCATTTTTGAGACACTAAACGTGACCGAAAACTCACCAAACTTTACACGCACATCAGGCCGGGCGAAAAATTTTAGATTTTAAAGTCGCCATACATGATAACAGAAAAATGGCTCCTTAGCGCCCCCTCCATAGGTTAAACGGATCCCTGTCCCGCTACGATTGTCCGACGGCTATGAAAATTGTGTGGCACCTGTAGCACATCCCAATGAACAAAAACCTCTTTGAAGTGTGTACCCTAAAATAGACAGAAAGTGAGGTATGAGAATTTAAATGTCCAATTTTTGCACATTTACAGGGGTCATACTTTTGCCCGCTTCTCCTACACGGTTAACCCGATTGACTTCAAACTTGGGATGTACCATCTCAACACCTGGGACAACATCATTGTAAAAAATCTAAAGTTTTTGATATACTATATGACGGCGGCGGCGCATCAAATTTAGAGTTTCAAAATTCTTACTTAACGAAGCATTGCCGGTGGTACGTTTAATCTAGAGATACGAAAAGTTTTACACATATGTAACAGACTATGATCTACAAAAAAGCCTGTTGGTGCCACATGCTAAACCTAACAGGAAGTCCGCCAGAGGCGAGGCATCAAATTTTGTGTTTCAAAATTCTAACTTAATGAAGCATTCCCGGCTGTACATTTCACCTAGAGTTACCAAAATTTGAAGACATATGTAACAGCCCTCAAGGTACAAAAAACTATTTTTGAACCATATGCTAAACCGAACAGGAAGTCCGCCATTTTGATTTACTTTGGAACGTGTTGCCATTTTTTGGGCCATTTCATAGGGGTCTTATTTTAACGAACTCCTCCTACAGAGTTTATCCGATCATCTCCAAACTTGGTGTGATTCATCTTAAGATGTTGAAGATGAAAAGTTATTGAAAGCTTTTTATTTCGTCGCACGCTGTTGCCGTGGCATGCACAGTTTGCTAAGGAAAAAATTCCTTCTTAATGAAGCATTCCCAGTTGTACGAAGCAGCTTGAGCTACGAAAATTTGGAGAAGAATGTAACAGCCCACGATGTACAAAAAAAGTCTCTTGGTGCCATGTGCTAAACCCAACAGGAAGTCCCGTAGGGGCTGGGCATCACATTTTAAGCTAAAAAACTCCTCTTTAACGAAGCATTCCCGGTTGTACGTTTCACCTAGCGCTATGATAATTTAGAGGCATACATAAGAGCCCACGATGTACAAAAAAGTCTCTTGGAACCATCTGCTAAACCAAACAGGAAGTCCGCCATTTTGATTTAAGTTGGGATTTGTAGCCATTTTTTGTGGCCTTTTTTAGGGGTCATACTTTAACGAACTCCTCCTACAAAATTTATCCGACTGTCTCCAAACTTAGTGTGCTTCATCTTAAGATGTTTAAGATGCAAAGTTATCGAAAGTGTTTTATTTTGTCGCACGCCGTTGCCATAGCGGTGCATTGTTTGCCAAGTAAAATGCTGCTTTTTTTTTTTTTTTTTGTCTAAACATGCGAAAACTCATGAAACTTTGCACACACATCAAACTTGCCATAAAAATTAACATTTTAGAGAGTTTTTCTGCAATTTTCAATAAATGGCTCAATAGCGCCATCTCGACATTTTTATGAAGCTTTTGGAAATGTATGATTCAGCTAGATGTGAAAAAATTTGGATACCTATCAGCCTAAGACTTACAAAAAAGTTTCTAAAGCCATATGCTAAACCAAACAGGAAGTCTGCCATTTTGATTAACTTTGGTATTTGTTGCCATTTTTGGGACCTTTTATAGGCATCATATATTCTTTGGCGCGTTTCATCTTAAGATATTTAAGATGAAAAGTTATTGAAATTTTTTATTTTGTCGCACGCCTTTGCTGTAGCGATGCATTGTTTGCAAAGAATTTTTTTTTTTTATATGATTCAGCTAGATGTGTGAATATTGGGAGGCATACCTATCAGCCGAATACCAAGACAAAGTATTCCATAGCAATGTGAACAAACACAAAAAGCATGGCAAAAACATTTACAATTTAGACGGTTTCTTATGAAACAGTACCCTAACGTGCCAGTACCCCGACGTGCAAATACCCCAACGTGGCACGGGTTGCGAGGGCCCTTTATAGCTGCTCGCAGCTCTCGTCTTCTTCTTCTTCTTCTTCTTCTTCTTCTTTATTCTCCGCAAACGATCGCGATTTTGGGTACCTAAACATTCACGAAAACTCACAGAACTTTGCACACTCCTCAGGCCCGGCGAAAAATTTGATATTATGAAGTCGTCATAACAACGCGACTCTATAGCGCCCCCTAGCGTAGAAAAATAAAAACCAAGCCCGGCACGTTTGACCTAGAGCAAAGAAAATTGGCAGGCACATGCAGCACCCCGAGACGCACAAAAAAGTCTATTGGGACCATGTAGCTAAAATGTACAGGAAATGAGCTATAAATTTTTTTATGTCCAATTTTGGCCTATTTTGGCACATTCACTGTGGTCATGCTTTTTCCCCCTCTGCAAACATTTTTCATCCAATTGACTTCAAACTTGGCATTTATCATCTCAAGACCTGAGAGAACAACTGGGCAAAAAGTCTTGCCTTTTCGAAATACTATATGATGGGGGCGGGGCATCAAATATTGCCTTTAAAATTTCATTTGTCCAGAAAGAGCAAATGCTTAATAACTCCCATGTTCAAGCTCCAAAAAATCTCAAACTTCTCAGGCAATGTAATAGTCACGGCCTGAAAACATCTATATGATAAAATTCAGTTATACATATAGCGCCACCTAGTGGTAACAATAAATGTCATACTTTACGTTTTTAGCTACTGCGCTGAGCTCGTTGAAGGGATCCAGTTGAAAATTGGTCAGAAAAGCCTTAAGATGTTGATCATGCCCCACACCGAGTCTGAAGTCTGAAGATTTTTCGTGACAATAAAAGCTGCATTAACTTGACCGAGATGATCCTATCTTCTCAAAATTTCACACATTCGATGAGAGTCCAGCCCTAAAGACATCTATGAACTTATATTTCATCTTACTGATAGCGCCACCTAGTGGCAATTTTTTTTCTTACGAATTTTCTTCTACGTTTTTCTCCAAACACTTTAACTGGACCTACCTCACATTTGCTCAGATGAGGGTTTCGGCCTTCATGATGTCACAACACGAAGTTTGTGAGTTTTCGCGAATCGCTGTGGGCATGGCTAAGCACTGTTCGCCAAGAAAACAACGCCAGTTTTGAGGGTCTAAATATGCGCAGAAACTCATGAAACTTGGCACACACATCTGGCCTGGTAAAATGAACAATATTTTATTGTTGATTGTGCTATTTTTACAAAAATGACTCAATAGCGCCCCCTAGAAATTTTTAACGATGCAGCCCCGGTTGTATGTTAAAGCAAGATCTACGAAAATTTTTAGGTGTATGAGGGAGCCAAAGACCTACAAAAAAGTCTCTTGGACCCATATGCTAAAATGAACAGGAAGTGATCTACGAATTTTTGAATGTCCCATTTTTGACGATTTTTGCACATTTTCAGGGGGCATACTTTTGCCCACTTCTCCTACACGTTTCATCCGACTGACTTAAGACTTGACCTGGACCATGCCAAGACCTGAGCCAACAACAGACGGAAAAATCTTGACTTTTGGAAATACTATATGATGAGGGCGGGGCATCAAAATTTGTGTTTCGCACTGAAAAAGGATATGCTTAATAACTCCCCGGTACATGCTCCAAAAAATCCCAAACTTGACATGTATGTTTATCGTCAAGGCCTGAAGCTATCTCTATGACAACATTCAGTTATATATGCAGCGCCACCTAGCCCTTGAGGCATAAAAAAAAAATACCCCACATACGGTATTTTGTACAAAAAATGTAAACTCATTCTAAGTGTGATAACTAAGTCATTTATGAATATTCTTTTAGTTTCCACCACTCAAATTGTTCACTGGCTTCACACCGATCCAAACGTATGTACGTTTCCATTTTGTTTTATTCATTTTTGATTGCCCCTTTGGACAATAAAAGCAACATTGTGCAATGAGTACAACGAGCGATGATGATATACACTTTTACAAAAAATACCAATCAGGGCAACTCATTGCCTAAAAATAAAAAAGGACACTGATTTTTGCAGGTCTTAACAATCACCAAAACCCGTTGAGCTTGACACACACACAGGCAAAAAAAATATTCTACATGTAAAGGTTTATTATGCCATTTTCAAAGAAATTTCGCTTCCAATATGCCAGTACCCCAATGTGCCAGTACCCCAACGTGCAAGGACCCCAACGTGGCCCGGGCTGCAAGGGCAATAGCTTTATAGCTGCTCGCAGCTCTAGTTAGGGCCCGAGCAGCGGCGGCAGCGGTGCCGCTGCGAGGCCCTATTGTTCCTGAACGAATTCTTCTTCTTATTATTCTTCTTCTTTTTCTTTGTTATTATTCTTTTCCGCAAACAACCACATTTTTGAGGCACTAAACATGAACGAAAACTCACCAAACTTTACACGCAGATTGGGCCTGGCGAAAAATGTGATATTTTAAAGTCGCCATACATGATAACAGAAAAATGGCTCTGTAGCGCCACCTACATAGGTTTAACGGATCCCTGTCCCGCTACGATTGTCCTATGGCTACGAAAATTGTGTGGCACCTGTAGCACATCCAGATGAACAAAAACCTCTTTGATTTGTGTACCCTAAAATAGACAGGAAATGAGGTATGAGTATTTGAATGTCCAATTTTGGCCCATTTTTGCACATTTACAGGGGTCGTACTTTTGCCCGCTTCTCCTACACGGTTAACCCGATTGACTTCAAACTTGGGCTGTACCATCTCAACACCTGGGACAACATCATGGTAAAAAATCTAAAGTTTTTGACATACTATATGACGGTGGCGGGGCATCAAATTTACAGTTTCAAAATTCTTACTTAACAAAGCATTGCCGGTGGTACGTTTAATTGAGAGCCACGAAAATTGGTAAACATATGTAACAGACTATGATCTACAAAAAAGCCTGTTGGTGCAATATGCTAAACCTAACAGGAAGTCCGCCAGAGGCGAGGCATCAAATTTTGTGTTTCAAAATTCTTATTTAATGAAGCATTCCCGGCTGTACATTTCACCTAGAGTTACCAACATTTGAAGACATATGTAACAGCCCTCAAGGTACAAAAAACTCTTTTTGAACCATGTGCTAAACCTAACAGAAAGTCCACCATTTTGATTTACTTTGGAACGTGTTGCCATTTTTTTGGCCATTTCATAGGGGTCTTATTTTAACGAACTCCTCCTACAGAGTTTATCCCATCATCTTCAAACTTGATGTGATTCATCTTAAAATGTTGAAGATGAAAAGTTATTGAAAGCTTTTTATTTCGTCGCACGCTGTTGCCGTGGCATGCACAGTTTGCAAAGGAAAAAATTCCTTCTTAATGAAGCATTCTCAGTTGTACGAAGCAGCTAGAGCTACGAAAATTTGGAGACAAATTTAACAGCCCACGATGTACAAAAAAGTCTCTTGGTGCCATGTGCTAAACCCAACAGGAAGTCCCGTAGGGGCCGGTCATCACATTTTGAGGTAAAAAACTCCTCTTTAACGAAGCATTCCCGGTTGTACGTTTCACCTAGCGCTATGATAATTTAGAGGCATACATAAGAGCCCACGATGTACAAAAAAGTCTCTTGGAACCATCTGCTAAACCAAACAGGAAGTCCGCCATTTTGATTTACGTTGGGATTTGTAGCCATTTTTTGTAGCCTTTTTTAGGGGTCATATTTTAACGAACTCCTCCTACAAAATTTATCCGACTGTCTTCAAACTTGGTGTGCTTCATCTTAAGATGTTTAAGATACAAAGTTATCGAAAGTTATTTATTTTGTCGCACGCCGTTTCATGGCGATGCATTGTTTGCCAAGTAAAATGCTGCTTTTTTTTTTTTTGGTCTAAACGTGCAAAAACTCATGAAATTTTACACACACATCAGGCTTGTCATAAGCATGAATATTTTAGAGATTTCTTATTAAATTTGCAATAAATGCTTCAATAGCGCCCTCTAGACATTTTTATGAAGTCTTTCCGATGATATGATTCAGCTAGATGTGTGATGCTCAGAAGACTCCTTATGAAGAAAACAAACTTTGGATACACGTTTCCCTCGCCCGGACGTGGGTCACCGGGGCCCCCCTCTGGAGCCAGGCCTGGAGGCGGGGCTCGCTGGCGAGCGCCTGGTGGCCGGGCCTGTACCCATGGGGCCCGGCCGGGCACAGCCCGAAGAGGCAACGTGGGTCCCCCTTCCCACGGGCTCACCACCGGTGGGAGGGGCCAAAGGGGTCGGGTGCAGTGCAGGCTGGGTGGCAGCCAAGGGAGGAGACCTTGGCGGACCGACCCCCGGCTACAGAAGCTGGCTCTTGGGACATGGAATGTCACCTCTCTGGCAGGGAAGGAGCCCGAGCTGGTGTGTGAGGCCGAGAAGTTCCGACTAGACATAGTCGGACTCGCCTCCACACACAGCTTGGGCTCTGGTACCAGTCCTCTTGAGAGGGGTTGGACTCTCTTCCACTCTGGAGTTGCCCACGGTGTGAGGCGCAGAGCAGGTGTGGGTATATTTATTGCCCCCCGGCTCGGCGCCTGTACGTTGGGGTTTACCCCGGTGGACGAGAGGGTAGCCTCCCTCCGCCTTCGGGTGGGGGGACGGGTCCTGACTGTTGTTTGTGCATATGCACCAAACAGCAGCTCAGAGTACCCACCCTTTTTGGAGTCCTTGGAGGGTGTGCTGGAGAGTGCTCCCTCTGGGGACTCCCTCGTTCTGCTGGGGGACTTCAACGCTCACGTGGGGAATGACAGTGAGACCTGGAGGGGCGTGATTGGGAGGAAAAGCCCCCCTGATCGGAACCCGAGCGGTGTTCTGTTATTGGACTTCTGTGCTCGTCACGGTTTGTCCATAACGAACACCATGTTCAGGCATAAGGGTGTCCATATGTGCACTTGGCACCAGGACACCCTAGGCCGCAGTTCGATGATCGACTTTGTAGTCGTGTCATCGGATTTGCGGCCGCATGTTTTGGACACTCGGGTGAAGAGAGGGGCGGAGCTGTCAACTGATCACCACCTGGTGGTGTGTTGGCTCCGATGGTGGGGGAAGATGCCGGTCCGACCTGGCAGACCAAAACGTATTGTGAGGGTTTGCTGGGAACGTCTGGCGGAATCCCCTGTCAGAAAGAGTTTCAATGCCCACCTCCGGCAGAGCTTCTCCCTTGTCTCGGGGGAGGCGGGGGACATTGAGTCCGAATGGGCCATGTTCCGCGCCTCCATTGTTGAGGCGGCCGATCGGAGCTGTGGTCGTAAGGTGGTCGGTGCCTGTCGTGGCGGCAATCCTCGAACCCGCTGGTGGACACCAGCGGTAAGGGATGCCGTCAAGCTGAAGAAGGAGTCCTATCGGGCCTTTTTGGCCTGTCGGACTCCGGAGGCAGCTGACAGGTACCGGATGGCCAAGCGGAACGCGGCTTCGGCGGTTGCTGAGGCAAAAACTCGGACATGGGAGGAGTTCGGTGAGGCCATGGAAAACGACTTCCGGACGGCTTCGAGGAAATTCTGGTCCACCATCCGGCGTCTCAGGAGAGGAAAGCAGTGCACTTTTTTTTGATCGCCTCTATGGACAATAAAAGCAACATTGTGCAATGAGTATGAGTGATGATGTGTGTATATATACACATAAGGGCCCTTTATAGCTGCTCGCAGCTCTAGTTATTATTATTTATTCTCCGCATACGATCGTATTTTTGAGGACCGAAACATTTACGAAAACTCACCGAACTTTGCACACTCTTCGGGCACGGCGAAACATTTGATATTCTGACGTTGTCGTCACAATGCGACTCTATAGCGCCCCCTAGCATAAAAAAATAAAAACTAATCTAAAAACCAATCCCGGCACATTTGACCTAGAGCTACGAAAATTGGCAGGCACGTGTAGCACCCCGAGACGCACAAAAAGTCATTTGGGACCATGTAGCTAAAATGTACAGAAAGTGAGCTATGAATTTTTGAATGTCCAATTTTGGCCGATTTTGGCACATTCACTGTGGTCATGCTTTTTCCCCCTTTGCAAACATTTTTCGTCCAATTGACTTCAAACTTGGCATGTATTATTTCAAGACCTGAGACAACAATTGGGCAAAATATCTAGACTTTTCGAAATACTATATGTCGGGAGCGGGGCATCAAAAAATCTCTTTCAAATTTCATTTGTCCAGAAAGACAAAATGCTTAATAACTCCCATGTACAAGCTCCAAAAAATCTCAAACTTCTCATGCAACATAATAGTCACGGCCTGAAAACATCTATATAATAAAATTCAGTTATACATTTAGTGCCACCTAATGGTGACAATAAATGTCATACTTTACGTTTTTAGCTACTGTGCCGAGCTCGTTGAAGTGATCCAGTTGAAAATTGGTCAGAAACGCCTTAACATATTGATCATGCCCCACACCGAATATTGTAACTTTTCGCCAAAGGGCGTGGCCGTTACGGTGCCACAAAGTCTGAAGATTTTTCATAACAATAAAAGTTGCTTTAACTTGTCCCAGATGATCCTATCTTCTCAAAATTTCACACATTTGATGAGAGTCCAGCCCTTAAGACATCTACAAACTTATATTTCATCTTACTTATAGCGCCACCTAGTGGCAATTTTTTTTCTTATGAATTTTCTTCAACGTTTTTCTCCAAACACGTTAACTGGACCTACCTCATATTTGTTCAGAAGAGGGTTTCGGCCTTCATGATGTCACAACACCGATTTTGAGGGTCTAAACATGCACAGAAACTCATGAAACTTGGCACACACATCTGGCCTAGTAAAATGAGTAATATTTTATCATGTATTGTGCTATTTTTACAAAAATGACTCAATAGCGCCCCCTAGAAATCTTTAACTAAGCAGCCCCGCTTGTACGTTTAAGCAAGATCTTTGGAAATTTTTAAGTGTATGAGGACCTACAAAAAAGTCTCTTGGACCCATGTGCTAAAATGAACAGGAAGCGAGCTACAGATTTTTGAATCTCATTTTTTACGATTTTAGCACATTTACAGGGGGCATACTTTTGCCCACTTCTCCTACACGTTTCATCCGACTGACTTCAGACATGACTTGGACCATGTCAAGACCTGAGCCAACGACAGTGGGAAAAATCTTGACTTTTCAGAATACTATATGATGAGGGCGGATTTGGTGTTTCGCAATGAAAAAGGATAATGCTTAACTCTTTGCAATCCGCCGACGAACTAGTACGTCATGTGACACCCGGTGGGCGTCACCCGAAGACGAACTAGTTCGTCAAACGTGTTTTTTTTAATGAATGGGTGGCTGAGACTCTTGGGCAGTTTCCCTCTGAATATTAAGCCCGCGAAGCACTGTAGTGACGAACTGTGCCCTCTTGATGGCAGTGATGGTCTCTTTACACGAGAAGGATGTGATTTCCTAGTAGAGGCGGAGTGTTGTGGAGTGGTGGGGGCCGGTGGCTGGTTGAGAAAAGACGAGTGCTAACGGCGGCTAACCGGAGGCCGCTAAAAACAAAAGCTCACGCTTTTGAGCAGAGCGTTTGTCACGATCGGTCAAGAGATGACGAATAGAAAGATCAAGGAGCCGGATTCTGCATAAGAGAGTGTGAAAAGCGACAAAAACGTCACGGGCGCCCACTTCAGAAGCCACCGCCTCCGGGGTTCTCTGAGACACGGAGTGAAAGTTTGCATCGTCGTATCTCTGACCAGTCCACGTCATCTGACGAGGAATCCGTGACGAATTTGGCGAACTCGAGCCGCCTTCACCAGTTGAACAGATCAATTCAAGTGTGGCGAAGGTAGCAGCAGCAGCGATTTATCGCCGAAAGCTCCTGGAAGCCCCGGAGGTAAGCTAACGTTTAGAATTCTGTAAATCGAGTGATCACAATTGTACTAGTTCAGTATATTGAATGTGACAGGGATGAAATGACTTGGATGGATGAGAATATTCACAGACATGCTTCTGTATACTGTATGTGCAATGTCTGTAACCTCGTACTAACTAACGCATGTTGCACAACATTCGATTACAGTTGGGGCAGCGTACATAAATGGCCCCTTCGCAGTCACACGCAGTGCGACCGAAAGGTAAAAAAAAATCACAATACCTTGCAACAATAATAAAAATTACATCTTGATCACAGTATTTTCTGTAATTTACAGAAGCAGCTACTACACTGGAAGAGGCACAAGCGTGTGAACATCTTGCCGTGTCCCCCTTGAACGCAGAAGAAAGCTTCACACGCGATCACACAAAAGACACTATTGGGTTTCAAAACAAAACCCATGCACCCACTCATGCATGCATATTTTGTAAATAACCCCAAATTTGTAAATAGTTTATCAAATGTGAAAATGGAGCTGTTATTTCCCTGTATAGTACGTAAATAGCGCACGAGCACGCACGCACACGCACGAGCACGCACACACGAGCACGCACACGCACGCACAAACATTCCTGTAAATGATCAACATTTTGTAAATAGTTTGTGAAATGTGAAAATATTGCTGTTTACACACGCTATCAGATATGTAAATAAATCCTTATTTTGCTATCAAAAACACATTTTCATTTTTTTTTTTTCATGTTTTATGGAAGGCAAGGATTGTTGAGATATTTGAGATGTCACTAAACCAAAAAATATTACTGTAAAAGTCACTGTTTTGCAGAAAATGCATAATTTCACAAAAAGCTTCATTTCTCCTTATTTTGCCCGAGATTCTTGAATTAGGTCAAATCAAGCCATTTTCAAATGATGATTACTAAAGAACAGAATAAGGTAGAATCATACTTTTTTTTTCTAATGAAAGAGGAGACCCCAATCTTTCAAACGACACCCACCATGTCTATTTAGTCATAGCACACAATATTCTAATAAGCATTGAAAATGGGTGAAAATATGCGAAATCTGGTGGGATTCTGGAGTTACCTTGTCAGAAAATGCGTGGGATTGAAAGAGTTAATAACTCCCCGGGACATGCTCCAAAAAATCCCAAACTTGACATGTATGTTAATATTTAAGGCCTGAAGGTATCTCTATGACAACATTCAGTGATATATGCAGCGCCACCTCGCCCTTGAGATATGAAAAAAAAAAAATACCTCACTTAAGGTATTTTTACAAAAAATGTAAACTCATTCTAAGAATACAAGTGTTAAAACTGTCATTTATGAATATTCTTGTACTTTCCACCACTCAAAATGTTCACTGGCATCAGACCTAACCAAACATACATATTTTTGTTATTTTGTTTTATTAATTTTTGATAGCCTCTATGGACATTAAAAGCAATATCGTGAATGAAGGATATGCTTAATAACTCCCAGGTACATACTCCAAAAAATCCCATACTTGAAATATATATTTATAGTCAAGGCCTGAAGGTATCTCTATGACAAAATTCAGTTATAAATACAGTGCCACCTAGTCCTTGAGGCAAAAAAAAAAAAAAGCCTAATTTACGGTAGTTTTACAAAAATTGTAAACTCATTGTAAGTGTGATAACTAAGTCCATCCATCCATCCATCTTCTTCCGCTTATCCGGGGTCGGGTCGCGGGGGCAGCAGCTTCAGGAGGGAAACCCAGACTTCCCTCTCCCCAGCCACTTCAACCAGCTCCTCCGGTGGAATCCCAAGGCGTTCCCAGGCCAGCCGAGAGACATAGTCTCTCCAGCGTGTCCTGGGTCGTCCCCGGGGCCTCCCGCCAGTGGGACATGCCCGGAACACCTCCCCAGGGAAGCGTCCAGGAGGCATCCGAACCAGATGCCCGAGCCACCTCAGCTGGCTCCTCTCAACGCGGAGGAGCAGTGGCTCGACTCTGAGTCCCTCCTGGATGACCGAGCTTCTCACCCTATCCGGGAGAGCCCGGACACCCTGAGGAGGAAACTCATTTCGGCCGCTTGTATCCGGGATCTCGTTCTTTCGGTCACGACCCACACTTCGTCACCATAGGTGAGGGTCGGAACGTAGATCGACCGGTAAATTGAGAGCTTTGCCTTTTGGCTCAGCTCTTTCTTTACCACGACGGACCGATACAGAGTCCGCATCACTGCAGACGCTGCTCCGATCCGCCTGTCGATCTCCCGCTCCATCCTACCCTCACTCGTGAACAAGACCCCAAGATACTTGAACTCCTCCACTTGGGACAGGATCTCATCCCCGACCTGAAGACGACACTCCACCCTTTTCCGACTGAGGACCATGGTCTCGGATTTGGAGGTGCTGATCCTCATCCCAGCCTCTTCATACTCGGCTGCGAACCGCTCCAGTGAGAGTTGGAGGCCCTGGCTTGATGAAGCCAACAGCACCACATCATCTGCAAAGAGCAGAGATGCAATGCTGAGGCCACCAAACCGGAACCCGTCAACGCCTCGGCTGCGCCTAGAAATTCTGTCCATAAAAGTTATGAACAGAATCGGTGACAAAAGGGCATACTTGGCGGAGTCCAACCCTCACCGGAAACGAATCCGACTTACTGCCGGCAATGCGGACCAAACTCTGGCAACGGCCGTACAGGGACCGAACAGCCCGTATCAAAGGGCCCGTACTCCCGAAGCACCCCCCACAGAACTCCCCGAGGGACACGGTCGAACGCCTTCTCCAAATCCACAAAGCACATGTGGACTGGTTGAGCGAAATCCCACGCACCCTCGAGGATCCTGCGGAGGGTGTAGAGCTGGTCCACTGTTCCATGGCCAGGACGAAAACCACACTGCTCCTCCTGAATCCGAGATTCGACCTCCCGACGGACCCTCCTCTCCAGCACCCCTTAATAGACCTTACCAGGGAGGCTGAGGAGTCTGATCCCTCTGTCGTTGGAACACAACCTCCGGTCCCCCTTCTTAAAAAGGGGGACCACCACCCCGGTCTGCCAATCCAGAGGCACCGTCCCCGATGTCCACGCGATGTAGAGGCGTGTCAACCACGACAGCCCCACAACATCCAGAGTCTTTAGGAACTCCGGGCGGATCTCATCCACCCCCGGGGCCCTGCCACCGTGGAGCTTTCCAACCACGTCAGTGACTTCGACCCCAGAGATAGAAGAGCCCACCCCAGAGTCCCCAGACTCTGCTTCCTCAAAGGAAGACATGTTGGTGGAATTGAGGAGGTCTTCGAAGTATTCCCCCCATCGCTTCACGACGTCCCGAGTCGAGGTCAGCAGCACCCCATCGCCACACAGTGTTAATGGTGCACTGCTTTCCCCTCCTGAGACGCCGGATGGTCGAAGCCGTCCGGAAGTCGTTTTCCATGGCCTCACCGAACTCCTCCCATGTCCGAGTTTTTGCCTCAGCAACCGCCGAAGCCGCGTTCCGCTTGGCCATTCGGTACCTGTCAGCTGCCTCCAGCTGCCTTGGTCCGACAGGCCAAAAAGGCCCGATAGGACTCCTTCTTCAGCTTGACGGAATCCCTTACCGCTGGTGTCCACCAGCGGGTTCGAGGATTGCCGCCGCGACAGGCACCGACCACCTTACGGCCACAGCTCCAATCGGCCGCCTCAACAATGGAGGCGCGGAACATGGCCCATTCGGACTCAATGTCCCCCGCCTCCCCCGAGACAAGGGAGAAGCTCTGCCGGAGGTGTGCATTGAAACTCTTTCTGACAGGGGATTCCGCCAGACGTTCCCAGCAAACCCTCACAATACATTTGGGTCTGCCAGGTCGGACCGGCATCTTCCCCCACCATCGGAGCCAACACACCACCAGGTGGTGATCAGTTGACAGCTCCGCCCCTCTCTTCACCCGAGTGTCCAAAACATGCGGCCGCAAATCCGATGACACAACTACAAAGTCGATCAATGAACTGCGGCCTAGGGTGTCCTGGTGCCAAGTGCACATATGGACACCCTTATGCTTGAACATGGTGTTCGTTATGGACAAACCGTGACGAGCGCAGAAGTCCAATAACAGAACACCGCTCGGGTTCGGATCAGGGGGGCCGTTCCTCCCAATCACGCCCCTCCAGGTCTCACTGTCATTCCCCACGTGAGCGTTGAAGTCCCCCAGCAGGACGAGGGAGTCCCCAGAGGGAGCGCTCTCCAGCACACCCTCCAAGGACTCCAAAAAGGGTGGGTACTCTGAGCTGCTGTTTGGTGCATATGCACAAACAACAGTCAGGACCCGTCCCCCCACCCGAAGGCGGAGGGAGGCTACCCTCTCGTCCACCGGGGTAAACCCCAACGTACAGGCACCGAGCCGGGGGGCAATAAGTATGCCCACACCTGCTCTGCGCCTCACACCGTGGGCAACTCCAGAGTGGAAGAGAGTCCAACCCCTCTCAAGAGGACTGGTACCAGAGCCCAAGCCGTGTGTGGAGGTGAGTCCGACTATGTCTAGTCGGAACTTCTCGGCCTCACACACCAGCTCGGGCTCCTTCCCTGCCAGAGAGCTGACATTCCATGTCCCAAGAGCCAGCTTCTATAGCCGGGGGTCGGTCCGCCAAGGTCTCCTCCCTTGGCTTCCACCCAGCCTGCACTGCACCCGACCCCTTTGGCCCCTCCCACCGGTGGTGAGCCCGTGGGAAGGGGGACCTACGTTGCCTCTTCGGGCTGTGCCCGGCCGGGCCCCATGGGTGCAGGCCACCAGGCGCGAGCCCGCGAGCCCGCCTCCAGGCCTGGCTCCAGAGGGGGGCCCGGTGACCCACGTCCGGGCGAGGGAAACGTGTCTCCAAAGTTTATATTCATCATAAGGTGTCTTCTGAGCCGTGCTTAGTCTGGCCCCTCACCTGGGACCTGTTTGCCATGGGTGACCCTGCCAGGGGCATAAAGCCCCAGACAACATAGCTCCTAGGATCATAGGGACACGCAAACCCCTCCACCACGTTAAGGTGCCGGCTCACGGAGGGGTGATAACTCAGTCATTTTTGGATATTCTTTTACTTTCCACCACTCAATATGTTCACTGGCATCAGACCGATCCAAACATATGTACTTTTTAATTTAGTTTCTTTTTTTTTTTTATCGCCTCTATGGACAATAAAAGCAACATTGTGCAATGAGTACGAGCGATGATGTGTATATGTACTTTTGCAAAAAATACCAATCAGGGCAACTCATTGCCTAAAAATAAAAAAAAGACGCCAATTTTTGCAGATCTTAACAATCACCAAAACCCATTGAGCTTGACACACTCATCACACCTGGCAAAAAAAAAAAAATCCACGTAATGGTCTATCATGCCATTTTCAAAGAAATTTTGCTTCCAATGTGCCAGTACCCCAACGTGCAAGTACCCCAACGTGGCCCGGGCTGCGAGGGCCCTTTATAGCTGCTCGCAGCTCTCGTTGGTTCATGTTCTCTCTCAGAAGTGTTTTTGCCTGGTGTTTTGTAAAGAACTGATCCAAGGATGTTTGTTTTTTTAACAATCTTCTTCTTTTTTTTTTATCACTCACTCACTCACTTACTCACTCACTCACTCACTCACTCACTCACTCACTCACTCACTCACTCACTCACTCACTCACTCACTCACTCACTCACTCACTCACTCACTCACTCACTCACTCACTCACTCACTCACTCACTCACTCACGCTTATATCATGTAAGCCGCACATGATCTCCCAGGCGGATAAGTGAACCTACGCCATCCGGCACCGAAGGAAAGTGACGGTTCCACTCCTCCACCTGGAGCCCTTGTTTTTTAGTTTTTTTTTGTTTTTTGTTTTTTTAACCATCCTTCGAAAATGTCCAAGGCAAAAATCATCATAGTGGGTCGCCCGAATCGTGAACACATTTTCTGGGTGATTCTTGATGGAAACTTCAGGTACGACGATGGATCTTTTTCCAAAAAAGGCCCGTCTCGTCGCAATTAAAAACTTACTGTGCACCGTAGCCTTCACTACCAATCAATCACCTTCAATCACCAATTGTTTTAATTTTTGCACAAATTCGTCGGCTGTTAGTTAATATTTACGTAAAACTATCTGAACACCTCATGGCCCGAGGGGCGAATGACGAGGACGCTACATAGACACATTCTCAGACACAATCTATTTTATATCAATGGTCAAATATGGTACAGGTCCCTCTTAGCCAATGGGATGCCAGGAAGATGCCAGTAATAGCCAATGGCAGAGCAGCTGTAAGTATGTTGCGTTCAGGAAACTTTGGGAGCTGTGAGTAGCGGCCCATACTGTAGTTTTACCTTTTGTATCCTGAAACTTCTTTCGTAACTAGAGGCAATATTTTCCTGTTGAGGAGTTTCGTAACTTGAAACTTTCATATGAAGGGATGTTCGTAAATAGGGGTACCACTGTAGTGTATTGGTTTGAGATGTTGCCATCGGGATAACAGTTTAAATTTCTGAGGATTAAAAGCAACAAGTACAAGTAATTCCTTTTGTCCCTTCAGCCATTTCTCTCTTGACGGGAGAGGAGTCCTACCTGATTGATTGACTGTTTTATTGATTTTTATTGAATTTCTTGATTTGGCATGAGTATGTTATTTATACAGAAATTGCTGTTTACCCTGATTGCACGTTCACCGTCATGGAAGGTCATTGCTTCGGACGTAGTTGATTTTTATGCTATCCATCCATCCATTTTCTGAAGCGCTCACTCTCCCAAGGGTAGAAGGGTGTGTTGGAGCCTATCTCAGCTGGCAATGGGCAGTAGGAGGGCTACACCATGAACTGGTCACCAGCCAATCGCAGGGCACACAGGGACGAACAACCATCCACACGCACATTCACAAGCACACCTAGGGACAATTCAGAGTGCCCAATTAACCTGCCGCGCATGTCTTTGGAATGTGGGAGGAGACCGGAGTACCCGAAGAAGACCCACGCAAGCACGGGGAGAACATGCAAACTCCACCCAGGGAAGACCTGATCCTGGACTCGAATCCGAGTCCTCAGTACTGGGAGGCGGACGTGCTAACTACTCAACCACCATGCCGTGCCGCCTCGTTTTTATGATAATATCCACTAGTTTCTTAAACCTTTTATGCTTAGTTCTTTATGTTTTGTCTTAAATGTTGTTCACTGCTTGCTGAAACAATAATTGCCCCACGGGGACACAAATAAATTTGAACTTGAAATTGTATCATCTCAGAGCAAAATAACCCTGCTCAAGTTACCTCCATAGAGCCTCACAAAACAATGCTGCTAGAGTGTGGTGGTCCTGAACTAAATCTGTAAGCGAGAGGATCTGAGAATTTTTTTCTATGAGAAAAAAGTTGCCCTGTAAATCCTGAGTCCATTTTTTTGATTGTTTTAACAGAAGTATTCTATTCAAGGATCAAAGAAACATATTAGAAGTGGCTTTGATCCTACATATATTTTCCATTTGATGATGTTTACATTAATTACAAGACCACTCTATTTGCACTCCTGGTTATATTAAATTCATTCTATTGCAGGTCCCAGGATTTTTTCTGTGAGACATGTAGCTGTACGTTGCACTCAGCACTCTTGCCTCTGACCCCAAACAGCAACCTCAGCCCAGAGGACCACATGGCAAATGAGCTAGCTCAACAGATCAACTTCAAGGTACAAAATAATTTGAGCCACATGGAAATGCCTAGATAGTGTTGTAATATGCCTGGTAATAGTTTTATTTGTATTTTAAACATTATTTTGTTATGTGTCCGCTTGTGCTGTGCTTGCATTTGATATATAGTAAGCAGAGGTGGGTGCGTCAGTGAATTTTGAGCGTCTGTCATTTGGCAAGCGTTAACAGTCAGGACATTCTTCCGTCATTGTCAATCCACCAATATTTCAAACTAGGGCTGGGAAAAAAAGTCGACCAAGTCGACTAGGTCGACTTTAAAAATAGGTCAACTGGAAAAATTTAAGTCGACGTTCCGCCCGGAACCATGTTTGCCACGTCGCTGTCCATGTCTCACACGGACCTTTTATGCCGCCGCGCAGAGTGTGTTGCAAACTTCAGTGAGAAGAAGGTGGACAGAGTAATATTTATTTATTTATTTATTTATTTATTTATTTATTTATTTATTTATTTATTTATTTTTAAATGACTCCTGTTTGGTTGGTCTGATTGGTTGTTTGAATTTGGAGGTGTGTTGCACAGCCGCCATTAGCCTAACTGCGCATACAGTTCTTTTACTGCAAGGGTACATGTACACTCGTACAGTATTTACAATATTTATTAGTTAAGATTATGTCCTCATTGGTTGCACTATTTTAAAATGGAGGAAAAGTGAATGGATAAGAGGACAGAGGTACAGGCTCTTCTAAACATTTGGGAGAGGAAGAGAGCACGACTTTGAATCGGAGTCACCAAGCCACCATGCACGTTATTACTGCTAAGCTTGGTTGGTGAGGTGAACAACGACCCTCAAAAAGTCTGTAAAAGCTGCAAAGATACACCAGGACTTTTAAACGCTCATGGATCAGTACAGCGGCATGACTGCTGAGTGAATGGGGCGGCCAAATCGACGCCACGGTTCATGAATACCGGACCAATAACAGGAATCAGAGTGTCGCGGATAGACAAAGGTAAACACAACAATAATGTTACAGAAATACTTGTAATATTGTCATTTAGTTCGCTCCCTCGTGTGGCACTTGGCAGCTGCTTAATTGTGTGACAGTCACTTTCTATTAGTCAGCAGTCATTTATTTTGCTGCGACCGGCAGATCTCCTGCGAGCGTTATTTTGCCGTGAACACTCGGAACGAAAATTCTTGGCCTGCCGTGAATACCACGATTGCTTATAGACATTCACAAGCGTGTATGAGTAACACAAATGTGCGCGACCAGTTCGCTGCGGCGGCGTGATAGCAGTTTTGTCAAGTCAGACACATTTCACTGCTCGTTAGCTTAGCCCTCGGCATGGCAAAAAAAACAAATCCCATCGGCGTGACAAAATAACATTCCGTGATCAGTTGTTGGTCACGGCAAACAACTTACAAACAAACAACCACCATCGCCTGTGTTTTTAATACAACACTGAAATGAAGGGAAGGGCATGAAGAAGTTTTGTGTATGTGCGTGCGTGGCTGCGTGCGAGCGCGCCGCAGTTAGACTAAATTGAAGACTATTATTGTAAAGGAAATATAAGGAACAATGGATTGAATATACAGGTTATCCACACAATTCAACACATGTTCAACATTTGCGGCCTCAAATCTTAAAAAAATATATAAATAAAATAATAATAATAATAATAATAATAATAATAATAATACTAATAATAGTCGATTAGTCGTTAAAAGTATGAGAAGTTGAGTCGATTTTAAAAAAAGTCGTTAGTGACAGCCCTATTTCAAACCAAACGGCATTGTAATCATCAATCGTCATTCGTGATTCCCTCAGCGAAATTGGCGTCAGATATTTGATTAACACGTGAGAGGGAAAACATCATTTCAACAACAACATTTCCTTTTGCCAGTAGGTGGTGCTACGATGAAAAATAGTCACAATATTTGGTGTGGGGCATGATCAACATCTTAAGGCTTTTCTGACAAATTTTCAACTGGATCCCTTGAACAGGCTCAGCACAGTAGATAAAAACGTCAAGTATATTTCTTGTCACCATTAGGTGGTGTTATATGTATAACCGAATTTTATCATGTAATGTTTTCAGACCGTGACTATTAAAATGCATGACAATTTTGGAATTTTTTTTGAGCTTGTCATTTGTGACGAAGGAAGATTAAAGGCAAAATATTGTCATATACTATTCAAGATTGTTTCCCCTGTTGTTGGCGCAGATCTTGACATGGTCAAGGCCAAGTTTGAAGGTTAATTGAATGAAATGGGCGAAAGAATGCCCCTTATAAATGTGTAAAAATTGGCAAAAATCGGACATTCAAAAATTTGCAGGTCACTTCCTGTTCATTTTCGCATATTTGCATCCGGAATACTTTTTTTTTGTAGGTCTTGGGCTTCATCATATAGCTCCAAATGTTTTCAGATTTTGCTTAAACGTACAACCAGGGCTGTGTTGTTAATTTCTAGGGGGCGCTAGTGAGTCATTTTTATAAAAAATAAAAAAATTGCACAATACATGATAAATATTGCTCTTTTTTTCCAGGGCAGATTTGTGTGCCAAGTTTTGTTGTAACATCATGAAGTCTTAAACACTCTTCTGAGCAAATATGAGATAGATCTAATTAACCCAGTTGGAGAACAACGTTGAAGAAAAATACTTTTTTTTAATTTTTGTTTTTACTTTTTATTTTTATTTTTTTTGCCAGTATATGGAAATATAAGTTTGTAGAGCTCTTCAGGACTGGGCTCTCATCTGTGTGAAATTTTGAGAAGATCATTGGATCATTGGGTTATGTAATCCATCTTTTATTGTCACGGTGAATTGTCAGAATTTGTCGTAACACCATGGCTACACCCTTTCTTGAAAAATTCCAATATTCGGTCTGGAGCATAATCAACATTGTAAGGCTTTTCTGACAAATTTTCAAATGGATCCACTCAACGAGTTGGCACAGTACTGTACATCGACAGTACTGTGCCAACAGCAGTACACATAATGTATGACATTTCTTGTCATACATTACATTTTATCATATAGATGTCTTCATCTTTGGGATTTTTAAGAGGGCTTGAGATAAGCATTTTCTCTTTTAGTGATGCACGATATGAAAAATTTCAACCGATACCGATAACCGATAATTTCCTGCTTTGTATGGTCGATACTGATAATAATGAATAAATAAATAAATAAATAAATAAGCTGCTCACATTCGTGTGTTTTGTTGTGGCTTGGTTACAGCCGACCGTAACTGGCATTAAATAGGTAGTTACCTGCTTGGCTTTGCTTTAAAAGTTAAACATAAAATAACATATGATACGAATCCTTGGAAACCCCCACCCCGAACTGCGGTAAGACTTACGTTACGTGTAGTTAGTCCATTGTTGTCAATCAAGCTGTGGCCACTTCGGAAGATGCAACGTGGCTCCAAATGTGCTCTTAACTTGTAAAAAAAAAAAAAAAAAACGGGTCAGCTACATAAAAAAACAAAAACGGCTGCTTGTCTAGCGCAATCAAAGCCATAACTTTGGTGTTAATGATTTTAGATTTGCTGTTGCTGGCTTTTTATTAGCCTAGCAACATTAGCTGCTACAGCTGTGCCTCATTCAAGTTCGTTCAAAACTGCTTTGCTCTGCTTTCTCTCCTCTGCTCTGCTTTCTCTCCTCTGTGCTTGCCAAAAGTCGTCTGGATGGTAATTGTCATTCCGCCTTTAGATTTGTTGCTGCTGGCTTAGCGCCGTTAGCCTAGCAACATTAGCTGCTACCTCTGTGCCTCCTTCAAGTTCGTTTCGTTCAAAACGGATCTGCCATGATGATGGATTTTCAGGTGAGCAAAAGCCTTCTTTCCCCCTCTTCGAATCCTTGCTGAAAATGTTTTGATCTTCTGCCATGGAGGAAAAACACCACATTGGTGAGGAGGACATGTTGATTGCTACGTGCTAGTTTAGACAGTAGTGTGGGGCGGACCAAGCTTCGGTTAATAACTCCCCGGTACATGCTCCAAAAAATCCCAAATTTGCCATGTATGTTTATAGTCAAGGCCTGAAGGTATCTCTATGACAACATTCAGTTATATATACAGCGCCACCTAGCCCTTGACGCATAAAAAAATATCCTACTGATGGTACTTTTACAAAAATTGTAAACTCACTCTAAGTGTGATAACTAAGTCATTTATGAATATTCTTTTACTTTCCGCCACTCAAAATGTTCACTGGCATCAGATCTACCCAAACATACGTATTTTTTATTTAGTTTTATTTATTTTTTGTCAAGGGAGAACTGCACTTCATTTTTGATAGCCTCTATGGACGTTAAAAGCAGTATCGTGAATGAAGGATATGCTTAATAACTCCCTGGTACATGCTCCAAAAAATCCCAAACTTGACATGTATAGGTCGCTTGCACATGTCGTCACTTCCGCCTCGGATTTCTCGTAGTCGCCATGCTGGGTGGCCTCCATTTACGTAGCGATTCGGTCTAACACGTATCTATCACGTTTGTTTTCTGCGTTTAAAATGGGACATTGTTGCTGCATCGTTGGCTGTTCGAACAAAGCCAAGGGGGAAAATGGTCGGTCTTTTTTCCGAATTCCGAAAATAATTAGGAACCAGGGCCTGGAGACAGAGGAGTGCGGACTCCGGAGGGAAGTCGTTACTTTGGGCTCGTGTGTGCAGCGATCACTTTGTGAGCGGTAAGCTTGTTTACCTTTATTTAATGCATGAGGATTAATAACGTTTCGACCGCCCATATATGGGCAAGTTGCTTATGTTTTGGATTCATGAGCAAGCAAGTTCGGTAGTACAAGCTGGCTAGCGGACGTTAGCCGAAAGCTAACATCGAACATTTTCACCCAAGTAGTGCCAGTGCAAAGTGTTTACTGCTGAAATTGGATTGATTAGTCTTGGGCTTTTAATGCCGATAACATGTTTTTTGGTGGCAAAATGTAAACTTGGAAAAAAAAGAGACAGAAGGGGCTGATGCAAGAAAACAGACCCCCGGGGGTGATGCAAGAAAACAGACCCCCGGTAGCCTACACATCATGCTAAAGAACTTATTCACGGCCACCCTACTGCGGTAAAATAACCAGTCTTTCCATATTTTATTTGTTTATATATTTGTTTATTTTAACAGGTCGCCCAGCGCCCGTTTTTCTGTCCAATCATCCCGACTGTGCTCCAACATTAAAGTTGGGTCCCAAGTTACAACATCTATGTCTCAGCCCAGTCGGTGCCAAGATATGAACGTGCACAGGAGAGACGAGCAAAGAAAAGACGACTCGAAGTGGCAGAGATTGTTGCAGTTATGCAGCCAGATGGCTCCAGTAACCTGTACCCTCAAGTACTGCTGACATCATTGACTCTGGTATGCCACTCAGAATTCATTACATGATATATTGTATGCATGAGTGAATGTATGTGTTTGTTTGTGTGTGTACACGCACCTTATATTTTAGAGACATTTGGAAGTGTTTATAGAAATAAGTATTTGCCTGCAGCAATGTTCATACATTAAAAAATGCAACAAAATGTGTACATTTCTTTTACACTGACAAAAAAAACTATACTACTTTACTATATTAAACCTATTACTGGTACCGTATTTTTTTGTGATTTTTTATTTATTTTTTTCTTTAGGGATCTCATGCCACACCGACTTGATTGCCAATGACATGATGGAAACGAAGGCGAGCATCAAAGCATTGGAGGAGGACAACATGCGACTGTTTGTTTGGCGCTAATAAAGGCAGCGTTTATACAAATTCTATTGTTGGGTTTGTTTACAAAGCTATACATAATACAAATGACAGGATTTGACTCAATGTGCAATATGGTCCCTCTTAAAGTAATGGCATAAATCTCTATTATTTCTAAAAGCACAAAAAATGAAGTGAATAATGATTAGATGTAGTAATTTCAGGGTTAAAAATTGAACTGTTAATTAATGTAGTTTATTTTAGCACAGGTGCCTACCATCCTGAGATGACGGTATGATGTAATGTTGATGGGGTACGCAATGACTTTCATTATGCTATGTACAGAGGAAAAAGTTGCTCTCTTTTAAATTTGTTTAATGAAAGACAAGTACCAGTACTGTGTTACAGTTTTCCCAATAATCCTTGTTTCACACTTGTCACAAAACCACTGTCCTTTTGGCAGTCTAGATTGGCACACTTCAAGTGATATCATTTGATTTTACAATCTGCTGCAGCACAAAAAACTACTTTATTCCGCATCTTTGAAGTACATGAGCAAGTGGTAGGTGACAGCGGCTGAGCAGGAACACTGGAAGTCCACTGCTGATCTAGTAAATGCTCTCCCGAGCAGTTCAGGTAAGGAGGGGATTTTGGGGAAAAAAAACTCTGGCTTTTCCAGCTGGCCAAAACGAGCGATCTGGGTGGACTCGCTCAATCACACTTTGTCCACACCACAAAGTCGCAGAAGTCCGTCCAGTTAAACTCATCTGTGCCTGAATCTGAAAATATTACAGACATTGTAATGAAAATATGAAACATAGAATTAAATAAGAAACTACAAAAAGTAAAGCCATACATACCTGGTAATACTATTGGTGTTGTCGTGACAAGTGATGGGAATTGTTGCCATCTGGCACCAGACAGAAATTGGGTGTTGTGACAGCCTCCTTAACCGTGAGATCATAAGAAAAGCTGTCAGTATGCTCAGTAGTTACCATGAACACGTTTTATTGTACTGGAAACTGAAACTAAAAATACGTCCTCTGAGAGTGGTTAACCTTAACCATTTAGAATAAGTTGATTAAGTAACATGTAACTAGTGAAAGGGTAGCATTAAATTTAATTAAGCCACGGGGAGGCTGTGCATAGTTACTTTTTATTCTTATACGCTCTGCCATATTTGCCTGTTATAAAATGATTAGAAAAACCACATCAGGTAAACCTAGCTGTGCATGTAAACACAATGATAACAGGAAGCCTGAGAACAAATCAACATTTTTGTGTGCAGAATTACCAACACCATGTGGTTTACTTACGTGCAACAGCAACCGTTTCTTCTGATGCGATGTTAAAGTTTACACTCTGTATCCACCCGCTTACAAAATAATTGTAAGCCTCCAGGGATTTGTTGGCGTGTTATGGAGCATGTTGTCAACACGAGGTAGGGAAAAATGTCCAGAGAAGTCACATTTGGCCAGCAAGCTTTCTCCGTCAAAAAAAAATCACCCTTGGTCAGGACGTAATTAGGATCAATCCCGCCACACAGAGACACCTTCTGCCTGTATCGTTGTTTTTGATCTTCCGGTAAATCGTGAAAATACTGCGAAAATTACATCAGGTTGATAAGCTCTACCGTGTAACTCGCGAGTGTACCTTGTGAACCGGCGGACACCCAATATGGCGCCCGAAGGAAAAACTCCCATAATGCATTACGATGTGCAAGCGACCTATATTTGTAGTCAAGGCCTGAATGTATCTCTATGATAACATTCAGTTATAAATACAGCGCCACCTTGTCCTTGAGGCATAAAAAATAAAAATAAAAAATACCCCACTTAATGGTATTTTTACAAAAATTGTAAACTCATTGTAAGTGTAATAACTAAGTCATTTATGAATATTCTTTTAGTTTCCACTACTCAAAATGTTCACTGGCATCAGACCTATCCAAACATGCATACTTTTGCATTTAGTTTGATTTAATTTTGATAGCCTCTATGGACAATAAAAGCAACATTGTGCAATGAGTACGAGCGATGATGGGTATATATATACTTTTACAAAAAATACCAATCAGAAAAATAAAAAAAGGATGCTGATTTTTGCAGATCTTAACATTCACCAAAACCCATTGAGCTTGACACATTCATCACACCTGGCAAAGAAAATCCACGGGTAAAGGTTTATCATGCCATTTTCAAAGAAATTCTGCTTCCAATGTGCCAGTCCCCCAACGTGCAAGTACCCCAACGTGGCACGGGCTGAGAGGACCCTTTATTGCTGCTCGCAGCTCTAGTTACATGTTGAAATTGTATGATGAAATGTTTGATTGTCACAATGCTGTCCGAAAGGAAAAATGAACAAATAAATCAATTCAAGAGACAAAGAACAAATATTCTCTCGCTGCCAATGTTAATTTAATTAATTGTATTGACTACAAATGCTTGTTACGGTTCAGGATGTGTATGAACCCCCCCCCCCCCCCTTTTTGTTGTTGTTGTTGTTGTTGTTTTTGTTGTTGTTCTTGTTTTGTTTTGTTTTTTGGTACGTCCTTGTATGAGCGCTCCTCCCTGATTGGTGGCCCATGTCTCTGACTCTGTCAACCAAGCAGGGGAAGGGAGAAGCGCCGATGACTGGCTTTATTTATTTCTGATCTATTTTATTTTATTTATTTTTATTTTTTTTATTCTAGAGCTCAGAATTGTTCTTATCATCATTGCTCTCTTCTTTTTTTTTTCGTGTTTGTGTGCGTGCATTTGTGTGCGTGCGTTTGCGTGCGTGTGTGCGCGTGTGTGTGCGCGTGCGTGCAGATACGTATAAATTTATACTCATTAATTCACCTAAAACCTCATAAAAATCGCATTACCCTTCACCTTAACCAGAGTCTTGCCAGAGTCGTGAGGTTCAAACGGTCAGGAGACCAGAGAAAAGGTAAAAAAAGATAAAAAGAAAAGAAAGATAAATCAAAGTAAAATCCAGCACCGACCAAACACTTCCTGCCTTCCCCATGGTTCAAAGTCTTACGCCAACCCCAGAAGCCTCTAAATTCCAACAAATTAAAGAGCTCTCAAGAGACCAGAGGAAAAACTAAAGAGAGGAAGGAGGGAAGGATCGATGAGGCAGAGTGAGATCCATAGAAACCAGTACATCCAGTCCATCAAAGTGAAATCCAGCACCAACCAAACACCTCCTGCGTGGTTACAAAACCATAGTCTTACGCTAACCCCAGAAACCTCAAACTTCCAACAAATTGAGGAGATCTCAAGTGACCAGAGGAAAAACTAAAGAGAGGAAGGATAGTTAAAGCAAAGTGAGATCCCACAGACACCAGCACCCACTGATTCAACGAGCAGTGGGAGGGAGAGGCGAATTCTGTTTGAGTTTCAGTAGATGCTGGTGTGATGGATCTGGCATGTATAAGGACCGCCACCAAAGAAAGAAGCTGTCAACCGCGGCCCAGCAAAGCGAGCACCGCCCCCCTGGAATCCCGCGAGCCGCGGCAGCACCAAGGCCACCCCCACGCCACCCGGGCAGATACCGGTCGGTGAGCCAACCCAGACGCCAGGAACACCCCCGCCCCCGCCCCAGCCCACACCCGGAGCCCAAGGCCGCAGAACGAGGCCCGCAGGCCCCCACAGCGCCCCACCGGTCCCCAGCAAACGACCCCCCCGCATCCCACCCAAACCCGCCACCCACCACGACCCAGGCTCCGCCACCCCCCGGCCCCCAAACCCCCGAACACCCCCCCACCCTCCCGTCCACCCACACCTCCACCCCCCCCAAACAACCCTCCCCCAAACACCACCCCCCAACCCCGCCAGCCCCCCTGATCTATTTTCACAACTTTTACACTTGCAGTTAGGGATGGGTACCGAAGACGGTACTTTTGTGGTAATTATTGATTGGGATCGAGACTGTGTACTGCAGCAGATGGGACGAACCGACAGACCCGGCACCACAGAGACAGCGCTGTTCCAGTAGAGCCGATGTTTAGGATTCTCTTTCGTAGTCATCATTGACCGACAGAGGCCGCCGACGACATTCGTCGATTGCTCAGCAAAATGAGACGTCTGTCATTGACGGATTGCCGACTTTATTGATGGATTGACAATTACGTTGACGGTCAAAAAAACCCTTCCGCCAATGCCTTAGTTCCTCAATTTTTTAAGTTTCATGTCAATCGGCAATGGTCAACAAAATCGGCGTCCTTTATTGACTGATTGACTTTGCGTCAATATTAACGGAATACCCACCTCGGCCAATATTACAAAGTTGCTCCTCAAATGACCTCATTGATTAGCAAATACGCTCTTTAAAAAATGTTAATTTTTCGAGCCTTGCATGAGATCAGTTGATGTCCAAGCTGTGGACACAGCCAATTAACATTGTTTAAATGTTTGTTCCATGTCTAAATGCAGACAGAGTCAAGTTCATCAAGCAAAAGGGCAAGTGAAAGTGAAGAAGCCGACAAGGTTCCCAATGGCCAGGAAGGTGCCTCACATTCTTCAGGCTGCGTGGCTGTCGATAGGCCCCTGACTGAGAAGGTAGGTGTTCTAAATCTTCTGTCAGTACACTTAGGCTGTTGTTGAATTCCTGGACACAAAAAGTATACATGTGCAAAATAAACATAACACAGACGATTATGGAGAAAATAATAATCAGTGATGCGGAAGTACCGATAACAAGTATTGGCAGACCCATGGGTCACCATGGGTGGGCCATAGGGGTCCGTGCCCGCCCACCAAGATGATTGTGCTCCCCTATTTGAGACATGGATCTCTAAAAAAATAAGCTTTTATATTGTAACGAACTAAGTGTGTTGTGTGTTCCGGTGTT
The DNA here is from genome assembly GCF_051991245.1 of Festucalex cinctus. NCBI lineage: Eukaryota > Metazoa > Chordata > Actinopteri > Syngnathiformes > Syngnathidae > Festucalex > Festucalex cinctus. The sequence continues at coordinate 21,064,227 of NC_135431.1, forward strand.
GCCCATTCTGTTTCGCACTCTTATGTCCGAGTAGCAGTAAACGCAACACAGGTCTCGCGGTGGAGGAGGTACGTCACGTTTGTGTTGGTTGCTTGTGTTCATTGTTGCTGCTGCTGCTGTTCGCTGCTCATGAATTGTTCTTGTTTTCGGCGTCTGTTACGGCCAACAGTAGCCGTTTGTTCAAAAAAGATAAAAAGGGTGACATTCCTAAACGACGCTGACGGCATTCTTGCAAAACGTCACAATACAGTGGTACCTCGACTTACGAACGTCTCTTCATATGAAATTTTCGAATTACGAAACGCCTCAAATGGAAAATATGGCCTCTTGTTTCGAAAGAAATTTCAAGATACGAAAGGGAAAAATACATTACCGAACGCAACATACTTTCGGCTATGGCTATTACCTAGTAGGGCTGGGAATCTTTGACTGTCTCACGATTCGATTCGATTACGATTTTTGGGTCTACGATTGGATTCAGAATGGATTTTCGATTCTCGATTCAAACGATTTTCGATTCAAAATTATTTGATTGACAAATGATTTCTGCTTCAATTTATGTACAACCTTGTCATGATCTACTCCAGTCTGCCTTGCAAGACAAAATGACAAATAGAGACATTAAATTGTTTTTTTGTTTTTTTTTGTTTAAACATTTATTAATTTTGTATTGTCAGTGCCCTTTTCCACAAAAACAGCATGTGGGCTACCACTACCTTTTCCCCTTCTTCTTCATTTCTAATTTAAATAAAATAAATTTTTGGATATTAATATCTATTTGATTACTAAATGAGAATCTCAATTCTTTTATGAATTAATTTTTTTTTTTGCACACCCCTATTACCTAGCATCTTTCATTGTCTAAGAGGAACCTCTGCCATAGGTATCTGTAGATAGATAGATAATAGATTGGTGTCTATACAGCGTCCTCGTCATTCCTCCCTCGGGCGGTGTTCGTAAATGTATTAACTAACGGCCGATGAATTTGTGCAAAAATTCAAATAATTGGTGATTGATGAAGGCACAGTAAGTTTTTAATTGCGACGAGACGGGCCTTTTTTGGAAAAAGATGCCTCACCATCGTACACCTGAAGTTTCCATCAAGTGTCGGAATTTGTTTAAAAGAATCACCCAGAAAAAGTGTTCACCAGTCGGGCGATTGCTCACTAAGATGATGTTGGCCTTGGACATTTTCGAAGGATTGTTTATAAAAAAAAAAAAAAAAAAAAAAAAAAGCACACATCCTTGGATCAGTTCTTTACAAAGCACCAGGCAAAAACACTTCTGAGAGAGAACATGAATCAAAGAGGGCAAATAACGATGAGGACAGCAGTTAAAAAGGTAAATGAGCATAATTTTTATTCTTTACTCTGTTCTTTGTTTTTTACATTACGCACAACTCTCATTTATTGTGAAATAATCTAATTGTAACATGTATTTGTTACATGTTTTGATGCATTTTTATGCTTTATAAAACATTTATGTCTGAATTTTGGGAGGCTTGCAACGGATTAGGGCATGTCAACTTCCGCTTACCCGCAGGACTTAAATCGGGAAATATGTCCTGATCGACTCTCCAATTAAAGGGTTAGAAATTCCCCTTTTTCCTCACCAGCTCTAAGGCGTCAGCGTGAGGAGACGGGAATTAGATAAGCCGATATATCAAAGTGGATTCACCTAGGTTTGTTCACTGTCTTCTTATCATGAGGCCAATCCGTTTCCATCCACCTATCAATCCTGAGTGAGTAACCACACACACAGAGCCCAGGAAGGATAATCTGAACACCTCACTTAAATTGGCAGCTCCACTTTTCTAAGTTGTTTGCATTTGTTATTGACCTAGTCATTTAATAATCCTTGTTAGAATCATACGGATTTGTTACATATCAAGCTGGAGTATTTGACTTTATTAATACAGATGGAGACACTCATTAGATGTTATTCGAGTGCACTTACCTTTTTCCAAACGTCCGTTGCTGTTGTCCTCCTCGAAGAGGGAAAAAATAATATTGATGCGGACTTATAAAATGTCCAAAAAAATAAAATAAAATCAAAACAAATGATAAGGACTTATAAAACGTCCAAAATAAAAATAAAATCAAAAACAAATAAGGACTTATGAAACGTCAAAAATAAAAATAAAATCAAAAACAAATAACAAGGACTTATAAAACGTCCAAAATAAAAATAAAATCAAAAACAAATAAGGACTTATGAAACGTCCAAAATAAAAATAAAATCAAAACAAATAATAAGGACTTATCAAACGTCCAAATATAAAAATAAAATCAAAAACAAATAATAAGGACTTATCAAACGTCCAAATATAAAAATAAAATCAAAAACAAATAACAAGGACTTATGAAACGTCCAAAAAAAATAAAAAATAAAATCAAAAACAAATAATAAGGTCTTATAAAACGACCTCGGACTCATAAAACGTCCAAAAATAAATATAATAAAAATTAAAACAAACCAAACAAACTAATTAAATCACAATTAGTTTTTAAATCATTTTATTTGGTCTCATAAAATGACCTCGGACTTATAGAACGTCCAAAAAGAAATAAAACCAAAAATAAATAAAATAAAGATTAAAACAAAACAATAAAATGATTGATTCAAAAATTGTCTTTTAAACAATTTTATTGACAATAAAAGATAACCAATATAAATCATCAATATCACATTTAATGATAAAACTTTAATTCAATCAAAATAAAATAAAATAAAATAAAAACAGAAAATTAAGAATAATATAACCCTTTTACAAGAGCTTTCTGAGATTGATCATTTCTCAAAAAAGCTTAAGACCTGATTGACAATAAGATGTTTTTGGCTAAAAATAATTTTAAAGATATGAGAGTGTATTAAATGGCCCCTACCCTAACACGCGATTAGTCATTCATATCTTCCTATTATACATCATTATTGCTAAAAAAAAAAGTTGTACATTACCAATTATTGAAGATAATTCCATTCACGGCTGGTTCCAGTCCTTCGTAAAAATCCAAAGTCCTCAAACAGGCATAAATCCATCTTCAGGAATACACTCCTTTACCGACCAGATCGCAGAGTAGAAAGGACCCCGATCGTAGCTGGTGACGGCTTTTTATCACCTTGGGCCTCGTCACTGACTTCTTCCGTGAATGTCCTTCCGCCTCCAGAAATATCAAAGCGCACGTTGGGACTCATTTTCAGTACTTTTCCACAGATGAGCCATGAAGATGAAGTCATACATTCTTTACAAATGTGTCATGGATACACAACGTTGAATGATGAGTCATACATGAAAATATGTCAAGGTCTTCAGCTCTATTCGACAATGATAAACGTTAAAATAAATAACATCATAGATATATTAATTAAGCAAGCATGAATAACATATATATACATGACATGTTAAATCCCAAATTCTCTCAGGCACTTAACAGGTTAATTCTAATCTCTGTTGCACATCTTGTATATATCTTTGTTAAATCAAACAATACATACAGATAATCTTTTCAATGCAGTTACAGCAATATTATCAGCGATAAAAGACAGTATCACTTATAAATAAAAGAAAAGAGAAAAAAAGAAAAGACAGCAAAACTTCATAGTTGGCTTTCAATGTGCTACAAACATTGATCCAAAAATCAGGTTAACAATTGTCGAATATAGATTGTGTTGTGTATTATCATTTAATTCAGGATATCATTTATTTACACTCAATTTGTATCTTATATGGAATTATCCGGGCAATGCTGAGTGGGTGGCTTAGTTGTACAGGTTTGGCGGCATCTGGTGGTTACTTTGAGGAACTACACCCAGAGGCCAAAGTTTAATTATCAGTCCTATAGACACCTATTGGTCTCTAACTAAGAATTGAGTCTAACCCATTAATTTGCTATCTCATTTTACATGATATGGCGTTTCATCTGACCCACTCAATCTACTCAATTCAACACCCCCTCCTAGAGATCAATGGTGTCCAAACTGATCAACCGCAAAAGCCTCCAGCTCCAACCAGTCACCTGCATTCAACCCCCTTGTGTCATCCGGCAACGGAGACACCGGGGATTCAGAAGGCAAGGAGTCGGACGGAGGATCAGTAAGAGGAGACCACAGGCCCAGTTCACCTATCATCGGGGAGGGAGATGACCCCGTTCCACCCCCATCCTCGCCTTGCACACCCTCCAGGTCATCAGTGATCGATGTAACCGTGGGGGAGGGTGATCTCAACAGTGGCACAACCTTACCAACTGGAACATCCTGTCGGGCGGCTCTGGGCTCCCCAGGCTCGTCAACCCGGTCCAGGAAGGGCGAGGAGGGCGTTACAGGCTCGTAGGGCCACTCATCCCGATTGGATCCGACCTGTCTCAAAGGAGTGGCGGCTACACAGAAGCCAGCCAAGGTGTTGAATGTCAAGCGCCGAGCACCGTCAGGCAGGCGCCATATCATGCGCATTAAAGGGAAAGTTCTCCCAATGAATTCACCCTCAACGTTAAAATAATAACGTATCTCTTTCAAGCGACTTTGAACCAAACCTTCCAACTTACTTGAGCCCGCGAAGTCAGCAAAGCCAGGCCATATCCAGGAACCACACTGGATATCAATGAAAAAATCACTGACGAAATTGAGAAAAAGCCCGTCTGGTATGAGCCACATTTCTCTACCCTCATCCACTGCGGGCAACGGATAGCAGCAGTGTCCATAGAAAGCGTCCCACACCACCCAAGCGGACGTGAGGAGATCACTTCCACAGAAGACACACTGCGGCTGATCCTGGTTATCCTGTTAAACACACATCCAAAATTCGACAATTCTTAGACCCGAGGGAAACCTAAAATATTGCGGCTCCCAATATATACATTTTGATCTTGGTCTAAGTTTCCATCCGCATCTACTCCATCAATGCGGAACACCTCTACTACGGGAGAGCGAGAGTGTGGTCGCTCTTCCGAGTAGCGGAACCTCTTGGCGGGAGAGTAAAAAAAAAAAATACATAGATAAAAACCCAAATTACTAAAACCAAGTGGTCGACCAGACATAACCAAAGGAGAATTAAAATTATTCCCCACACTACTAACTTAGTTGTTCGCTATATCCGACACAACAATAAAAAAGCCATATTATAAAAATTATCCAATATTCCACTTCATTACTCACGTTTTGAAGGGCGCCTGGTCTTCCAATAATACCTTTACCCAAAGCATTACAAGCCATGGTTAGTTGTTGGTTACTGTTCCGCCAAAAGATTTCAGTGAGAAGTGAGGAAGTCAGGGCTAGGGCGTCTTATCTATAATTGGATCGATCCCGCCCTTTTCTAAAGCCCATCCCCACTTCTCAATAATTTCCCCTTAGTCGGCCCCCCCATTTTTTCTGCAGCTCGTTGGCCAATAACTGAGCTTTAACCTTATTTGGTGAGGTTTTCTCTTTATAATTTCGGTGGGTAGATAATGCCAAAATCCCTCTTTTGATTACTGCAACAGCTATAACTGCTGACAGAACAATTCCTGACACTAGCAGGAACCATACTCCTACATCATATAATAAACCATACAGCCCTGTACTTATCCCAATAACCGCCGTCTCTGCTACATCTTCTACAACTTCCCCGGCTGTAGTGGCCACAGTTTTTACTACACCTTTTATTGCCAATCCTATTCTCTCATACCAAATACATACATGTTCCCCCTTATGATCATATTCGTCACTGTGTCCACAATGCAGCCATCTTTCAGCAGGTTCGTGGCATGTGCCAGGGCCATAAATTTTATTAAATCCCAGCCAATCAAACCCTATAACTATATCCCCTTTACAAAGGGTCTTCCTAAATGCGTGACCTTCTAAGATCTGCATAATAGAGTCAGGAGGCTTGGGGATCATTCTTAATCCTACCATTTTGGATAAGTCATGATCTTTGTCCCATCGCGTACAATATTCTCTACCTGCAGCTTGACTCCGGATCCATTGATTACTATTATCCTTGATCCATACTGCCCCCTCATAGTTGGCATAATTCCCATCGCGATAACGTACATTACAAAAATTCTGAAATCGGGAGACTTTATAACAGGGTATACGTGCTAATACAATTGTGCATTCATTAAAAAATTTCACGGACTCTCCCCCCTTACACAACATTTCCCATGGTCTTGGATTAGCATATAAGGCTGGTCTTTCAATGTCAGGCCAAATATCGTTCTCTTTAGAGTACACCGTCGCCATATATTGATATTTAATCCAATAATTCTCCGACTCTCCTAAGCAAGGTATCACATCCTGAACCATCTCATCTTTATTGAGCCCCCACCACGTCTTACTTTCATCTCTCGTGTGTCCTTCTTTCCATGCTTGTAGCACTCCTTTAATCGTTAGGTTTGTGTTCAACCCTGTACAATTATATATCCAATGAGTCAAAGGTGGCGTTCCTGTCTCCACCAAGGGGCATCGTGGTGAAATTCCACTTATCCACTCCTTCCTATGCAATCTGTTATACATTCTCAATGCTACACATTGGTCAATTTTATCAAAATCCCCTTTTGGGACATTATATAAATCATCCGGTGTAGGAATACGTTGAGCCCACATCCGTGCCCATACTACTTTTAACACATTTATTCCCAAAGTTTTATTAAAGGTTGATTTCAATATATATGTATCTCTTTTCCATATCCATGGAAAGGAATCATTTAGCCATACTTCATGTTTCACTTCTATTTTCTTTTGATCTAATACATTTCCGGCATATAATCTAATAAAGGGTCTCAGGATTAAATTTACATCACCCCTAAGCCCTATATCGGAGAGTGTAATTCTATTACCCTCATCTGCATAACAAAACATATGATAGGGCTCAAAACAATATTTCATCATATTCCAATCACAATGGCTATTATTATACGACTGGGCCTTTTCTAACATTAACTTGCATCCTGGCCGTCGCGTTATTACTAATTTCTTCTATGATATTGGTACAGGCTTTTCAAGTTTTGCAAACCGACGTAATTTAAGAAATTTAGGTGACCTACCTGATGATGGAGTAGGAGTACCTGGCAAGTAATCTGTGGTCCCGTTGGTCCCTGGCTCCTCGCACCGAAAGGTTATACAGTTCCAACATCGTTCCCATGCCGGGCGAAATTCGGTACAGGTGTCATTCCGTGGGGCCGCCGGGTAGGTAAAGTCAGGGGCGTCATGGTCTGTCTTCAACCAGTATCCACCTGTTGCATCTGGTAGTCTTGCACAATATTCGTTGAAGTACCAAGCAGGTTCTTCCTTCCCGATCTGGACCCAGTTCTTTCTGATGATTCTTTGTTCTTGCTTCTCCAGACATAACAAGGTAATATTGACTGTGAAGTCGCTTGTTGTGTTATCAACTCGTAAAATCACTGGATGTGCACACTTGCTTTTTGATTTCGCAGGATATGTCATACTTCTTCTCAAGACCTCTAGGGTTTCATTATAATATGTGCTGTTAAAGGTGCGAAGATAGGAATTTATTACTGCTATCTTCTCCCTTCTCCATTCTACCCCACAGGGTTTTTCCTCGCCAGCACCGCAGGCTCCCTTCTTCCTTCTCCATTCTTCACACACATGCTTCACTTCCACCTTCCAGCACGTCTGATTGGTTATTTTAGTGGTGCCATGTCGTATTTCTACTAGGTCGAGGGGATTAATCGGGGCTGTGCTAGCGATGCTAGATTTTTGTCTCATCAAATAATATATCAAAAATATTACCATAAAACAAAGTTTGATAGTTATCAAAACCTTTCCATACCTCCAATTTTGTCGCTGGCGGTTAATAGCTTTAGGTTGTTCATCAACTGTGTCCGGTGGGTCTTCTAGCTTAATACTAGAGCTTAGCTCTAGTATTACTAGCTTGCTACAACCTTGCTCTTCCTCCATCTCGTAGCTCCGTTTCATGCTTTCTTCTTTTGGTCTTGTCCTTTAAGGACTGCTGCGTTTTAACATCTCATTAGCTCCTCCTCCTTTTCTTGGGGGTTGGCCTTCATTACACAATTATCTTATCTTTTTACAAAAACTTATTTTCTTTTAAAATAGGCGGGGGGTTTTTTTTTCCCTTCTTAATTTATTGATAATCAATTTTCCTAGCTTTTTTGATCTTTTGACCACTTATCTTCATCATGTCTGGCCCTTCCCTCCATTCCGCCTTTGACCTCGCGGCTGGAGTTTCCAATACTTTACCCATCTCCATCTGTTCCTCCTGGGGAAAAACGGAATGAGGGGCCTTTCTACACTTTCTCACCAATTCCTTCCATCTAGGTGATTTATACTGACATGGATTTGCCTCGTTAAAACTAGGACATCCACGTAGCGACCAATGTCTTTTGTGGTCGCCGACTACATGTCCTTCACCGGTACAACCCGGGTATGGACATCCTTGCCACCATTTTTCCTTTGGGCGACCTCTAAGGTCAGATTTTCCCCTGACATGGGTCACTCGTTCTTGCCCGAGCCTTCCCTCACTTAATAAACTCGCATTAAGTTTTTCTAGCTTTTCTGTGGCCACCTGAGCTAATGCCACCATCTTCTCATTACCACTAGGCCTTATTTTTTCACTCTTTTCATCTCTATAGGTTCTACCACTATACATTCTTATCTGTGCACTATTATGGCACTCCCCATAAAAAATACATTTGGGGTGAAGCCGCTTGGCCTCCTCCTCCGTACTCATTGACACTTCCATTCCCAATGAGTATATACCCTCATAAGGTTTCATGGCCATCATTATTTTTACTTTTATCCAGTATCCTGTGTCAGACCTCGTATCTTGTTGAGGCGACACCACTGGACTCACCCTTACTACTGCTGTTTTAGCCTTATATTCCATTTTATCCAATGTAGCGTACATTAACACATTACTACTACACATACTACTAATATTCATTACCCTTTCTTGTGGGACGTCAGGTAATGTTTCCATTGGAATATCCCCTCGGGCTAACACACCATTGATTACTGTGGCCCAGGGTACCCCTGATTCAACTACACACTTAGGTTCAACATATATTAGAGTTGGCGTCGCCTCCGAGCCAACAATAAGCGGAGCCGGGCGATACTCACCTCCTTCTGGCGGCCAGTTGTTGTAAAGCAGCGCCTGAAATCTCGAGTCGCACGTCCTCTCGTTTATCTCCATAGGCCAATAGGTCAGCAAATCGGAACTCAGCGACTTTATCGGGGTTTCCGCTCTAGTTAACTGCCACCCTTCGGCTTCCCCAGCTCTTATCAGTGAACCTCTTCCCATTCTCATCCAACAATGTTGACAATACAATACCTTCTCTCCATCCCACATACATTTACAATACTGTGCATCTGTATTCTCTTGCGGGGCTAAATCCCACTGAACATGCACTTTTATTCTAGGTAGGCTCTTTATTCTACAATACCCACATACCTGTATTTCAAATATCTTAGCCGTGCCTACCTCGCTCAAATCCGGCTTAAGCTCGTCCAACCAGCCTTCGTCGGATATCTGTTCCACATTCCACTGGCTCCTCGACTCTTCGCTTCCACTACAAATTATGCAGGTCAAGATAGCCGGTTGCCAACTAAAATCTTCTACTCTATTAACAATATATCCTCTTATTGCATTTAACCAAAGATTAAATGCCCTACCAACCATTATTTCCTTCTCAGTCCTCCGCACGATGACAGCTCCTTTCACCATAACGAGCTTGACAAAGGGCGGAGTGGCTTGTTCCATCTTTTAATTATTTGTCTTACTCCTTAGCTTTAGGCTGAATTAACTGGCATTGGTTTTAGCTGCTCTACCCCTTGGAGTCCCTTCTTTTTTAATCGCACTGTATTTCTGTCTAAAACTTCTTCAATGATGTCAGATTGGTCATACTTTGGTTTTACTGCCTGGCTATCAGATGGACCATGAGATTTTATCCACACTCTCTGTCCTACCTGAAATGGGCACTTTCCTTTCTGAGTGTTTTCTGTACTTTGCATTCGTCCTACCTCAGGAGCGACAAAGGGGCGCTGGTTTAACTCCTCTGAAGGGGAAGGTCTATCTGCTCTGCTCCTCCCATTCAAGTCCTTGACCAACTCCACCAATTTTTCACTCCATTCTTTTCCATTAGCATTTTTCCCGAGCCAACTTTTAACTAGGCCAATGGTTCGTTCAGCCACGCCATTAGCTTGAGGGGTGTAAGGCGGAGAGTAAGTCCTTATTATTCCCCACTTTTGACACCACCTGTCTATTGTAGCGTTTTTGAAATGAGTTCCATTGTCAGTTCTTAACTCCCTCGGTATGCCTAACCACATACAACCCTCTTCCAATGTTTTTAGTACGCTATTAGCATTCGCACTACGTACCGCTTTTAATCCAAAATGTCCTGACATCGAATCTACAAGCACAACAAGATACTTCTCACCTTTAGTGCCGTTTACTCCCATGGGGCCTGCTACGTCCATGCAAACTGATGCCCATGGAACAGTGCTTTTAATCGTCAATCCGTCCACTCGTTGCCCTCGGCGTCCTGCATTATACTTATTACACAAATCGCAATTTCGTATAACTGAACGGATTTTCTTTTCTGGGATCCAAAGTTCCAGTTTCTCCAGCTCTCTCTTTGTGGGCAAGGCACCTCCATGGCCTAGCGCTTCATGTACGGCCTTAGTCACCTCACACACAAACTCATCTGGGACCACTTTTTCCTCCTTTGGGGGTATTGTCCCATTTTTCTGCTCCTACAATTACCAATCTTCTCTCTTGGACGTATTTATCTATTTCATCATTTCCTCTCCAGTGAGCCCCCTCCTTGACGTGGGCTTTCTGGTGAACAACATCGATAGTCATATTTAACCTTAACTCGGCTATTTTCTTCCATAACTCAGCATGAGCGATTTCTTTACTCCTCGCTCCTTCAAACCCATTTTCTTCCCAAATGGATAAATCTTCTCTGAGCGCCTGGGCGCAATAGTGACTATCGGTTATAAGTCTTACTCGACTCACGTGTAATCTTATGGCCTCTAACAATCCTTCTAACACCGCTGTAGCCTCTCCTGCTTGGGCACTGCCAGGAGTCTGACCTTTCCTGCGGCATATCTCTTTACCATTGTGTTTCAGGATGAAGCCCCAGTGGGCATACTGGTCTACACCCTTTTTGGATCCATCTGTGTATAGAATCCATTCATATGGTCTCTCCTCACTATTTACAGTTTTCGCCTGTTTTTTAGATATGGATTTTGCTGGTCCTATCTCTAGGTCAGGGTCAAGCAGGATATCTTCCCACCTCCCCCATCTCACATTCGTCGCTTTAGTACTTTCTAGTGTGTCTTTACGCAGGTATCGATGTACTTGACTCTGCGTAACAACTTTTATGCCTTGTCCCTGGGCTAGGTCTTTTAATGTTCCCCAATAATTACAAGAACCGCTAATTCTCTCTCCTCCTGGGGAAACTTTTTCTCAACATTATTTATAGTATAAGTCCATAGTGTCACTAAGCCGGCACCTTCATTACTAACACTTACCATTGCATTATCTTCATCACATTGTATCTCGGCAACCAACCTGGCTTCCAAGCTTCTCGGTTCGAGGCGTATAGCATTTTTTACTGCGTTTTTAAGCCCTTCTAAATTCTCTTGGTCTTTAGCTGACCAAGGCCAATCTTTTGTTTTCTTTTCGTTAGGAATCTTACGCAATCGAGCATAAAGGGGTCTCGCAAATTTCTGATAATACGGAACATAATCTCGAACATAATTACACAGTCCTAATATTTTCTGTAGCTCGTTCTCGGACGTTGGAGGCAAAATCTGTTCTATTTTCTCTCGATACGCTTGCGACAGCCCCAAGTCTTCAGACACTTGGAATCCCAAGTAATCTACCTCAAACCTGGCCAGCTGACACTTCTTAAGATTTAGTTTTAATCCTGCCTCCGTCACTCGTTCGATTACGGCCTGCAGAATCTCCAAATGTTCCTCCTCCGTGTCACTAGCGATGAACACATCATCGATGTAAACTGTGACTGGGAGACCTTCCAAAATATGCAAGACAGCTGATTGAAATACATTCGGGGAGTTCTTATATCCTTGCGGCAACCTCTGCCAAACGTATGCTTTTCCTTTATGCGTAAACGCTGTTTTCCCTTGTGATGCTTTGGCAATTCTCAGGGAAAAGAATCCATTTGCAAGGTCAATACATGATTTATACTTCTTTACTCTTAATGTTTTTAAAGACGCCTGGGGGTTTATGAGGCTCGCTCGGTTAGCCACCGTTCGGCGGTTTAGAGCTTTAAAGTTAATGACTGGCCTCCATCCCCCTCCTACCGCTTCAGGTTTTTTAACAGCTTGAATTGGGCTATTGGTAATAGGGTTTAGTTCTTCACGAATAATGCCAAGTGCTAATAATTCTTTTACAATTACCTCCATTTCGGCCACTGCTCCGGGGTTGAGGGGATATTGCCTCACTGGCGGATGTACCCCCCCAATTATAATATGCACATAATTTGCGCCTAAATCACCGCAATCATTCTTAAAATGTGCGATGGCGGCTTTGTCTAGAATTTCACCTAATTTCTTTTTCCCTTCCAGTGTTAATACACTGTCTTGGATTTGTTGGGCTTTTACGGCAGGTACATCTACTGATTTATACCATTCTTGGTCGGGTATTATTTTTGTAGGGCCTACTTTCACTAATTTCGGTTTTAGTTTTTCCCATCTCTTTTTCGCAACTTGCCTTTTATTTTTAGGTATCTTCATTTCTTCTGCATCTTTTAATGTCAACAAATTGTATGGTCCTAACACCCACACAATTCCCTTCCAAATCCCTACAGGCATTTTGGCAATCGAGCCATCAGCTACCATTACTTTTAGGTGTCCGATTCGTTTTAAGGCTCTACGGGTCATGGACACCTCGGCCCCTGTGTCTACTAAATAGGGCACTCCCTCTACCTTAGCATAAAGGTTATCCCCTATTCTGTAAACCCCTTCTAGGGTGACCCGTGCCTTTGTTTCCATTATTTCCCAGGCCCCCCGGAGGCTGCAGCCTTGCGAGCCTCGAGGAAGGCCTTCCTTTGTTCTGGGTTCAGTTTGTCAAATTCTTCTTTGGGCATATATGCTGGACCTGGTCTTCGCACTGCTGGCTGTTGTCTTGGTTGGGGCCTCGTCTGCTGTCCTGGCTGGGTGGCCTGTCTCTGATTCCAGTTCGTTCTCTGCTGCTGAGGTCTCACGTAGGGGACAGTCTGAACTGGTTGCTGAGCTCCCTGCTGGACCTGCTGTTCGCTCCCTCGGGTGCGACTAGCGACTGGTCCGGTTCTCCTTTTCTCAGCGTTATGCTTAGTTAGGCGATCCCACTTCTTAACGGAGGCTTCAATTTTCAGCGTCGTGCTATTTGGGGCCATTTTCACAAAGACAGCTTCGTTCCCTCTGTCCTTGACAATCATCCGCAGCACTTTGATATACCTATTTGGAGATATAACTTCCTTAATTTTGTGCCACACATTTAGCAGTGAAACGTCCCTTTTGAGTTGCTCTCTTGCCCTGCTAATATGGGCATCTTCATCCTCATCTTCGCCGTCCACCCATCTTTCGTAGACCTGTTGTGGTGTTTCGTTTGGTCCGACAGGGCTAGCGATGATGTACTGAAGCCATAGTTTCTTAGCACCATCTCCTCCTGGGGCGTCTCTAATCATAGGCCATGTCTCAACTAAATACTCTTTAGCTGTCTCTAGCCTACCTTTTTGGCGAACCAACTCCTTCAAGGTCTTAAATTGTTGCACCTCCCCCTCCATGTCATGTGGTTGGGGTACTGGGTTTGGTACTATTGTAGTTGATCCCAGCTGTGTCACATATTGGGACTGTTGGTTCAAAGAGGTTCTTGGGGCGGCTGGTACCGTTACAGTAACCGCTGCTCCATCGTTATCAGAACCTGAATTTAGGTCATCGTCGGCTCTCAGCTCACATTTTGCTTTATTATTTATTGCTTTTTTAAGCCTTCTCAACATAAAATCATGTGCCACCGCCACGTAGCCATCCCTGAAATTCTTAGTCAGGTCTTGGTGAATTAATAATGTGGTATATGGCGGAGCCTGTAAAATGTTAATAGCCTCGCGATAAATTATTCGCATAGTTAGAGGCATTTTACTATCTAGCTTATTGAGCCAGGCAGGTGGATAGGGGCGATTTACTTGCCCTGCCTCGGGTACGTAAGCTCTTCGCCCATCCTTTGTCTCGATCCATCCCAGGTTAAGATCTCTAGCTACCCTTGCTGAGGATTGGTACACGTCAAACGTAGGTTGAGGATTTTTCTTTCTTTTACTAACTGGTCTTGTAACTATTTTCGGGTTCTGGCCGGGGTTGCCCGGGTCATCTTCTGATGAGGTTGAGTCTTGGTCTTCGTCAGCGGGGTTAGCGCCAATCACGGTCGAAACAGGAGCTTGCTCTTCATCGTCTTCCTCTTCGCTCCCATCTCCTGGCATCGCTAACGGTCCCATCGAGTTTACATTTCCCATATGCCTTTTTTGCGAAACCTGTGGCAGGGGCACCGGCGTTATGGGGGGTTGTCCCGGAAAGAGCTCCCGTGCTGTTCCAGGGGTAGACGTGACGGGGCTAAAGGTCACCGTTCCCCTTGGGGCCTTGTTTTTTCCCTTTGGGGTTTGTCTGCTCGGTCCCGCTTGCTCTTCGTCCTCCACCTCCCGGGCAGCTTCTAACTTCCTTCCACTTACCGGGAGAGGCACGGGAGACGTTTTAACTGGGGATGATGACTGGGGTGAGTCCCTGGGTTCTCCGTTTATTGATTGCTGGAGCTGGCGTCGTTCACGATCCATCTGTCTAGTACGGGTTAAAATCTCGTCTGTCACTGATTTAACTCGTTCCTCTCTCTGCTTTTTTGATATTACTATCACAAATTCTACTCCCGATGGTGTTGTTACAGGAGTCTTAGCTCTTAGAGTGAACGCTGCTACTGCTATGGACTCAGCCAGTTGCCACTGCATCTTTCCAGTTTTAATCCAATTTACAGCCATCACTATTCTCTCCGCTCCTTCTCCTAACGCTTTGTCGACCCCCCTCTCCAATGCTTTTGCCATCTCGTCCGCATATTGTGACTGATCGATTTTGGGGTTCCACTCTGTCCCTGGCACGTGTATTATCATGCCGTAGGGAGTGTTCCCGCCACTAGTTTTTGCCGCTATTATTGGCCGCTGATTATCTTTTTGTAATTCTTGTTTAACCTCTAATTCATATTCTTGTCCCGCTTCCTGCCTTAAAATGTTTCCAAGGGCTTTACTATGCGGTTTTAGTGATCTATCTGTTATTATCACTATAGCATCCCCCCGTATTTGCCAGGGGCTTCCCACATAGTGGCACAATATTACACCATTCCCGATTGAAACCTTTTTTGTTTCCTCCGGCAGCCCACCCAGGGGCGCCGTTCTTATCAGGGGAGTCATTTTTACAATTTTTCCTGGGCTTTCATTTTCTGATGCTCCTGCATCCTCCTCATGGACACATGAGCCCATATCAACAAAGCCCTCTTCACCAACGGCCTCAGCTGGCCTTTTCCGCATTTTTTGTAACTCTTTCTGCTTTTGATCAAATCCCGACTGCTCCCAGAGGTTGAAGCTTAATTCTTCAGCCCCCTTGGGATTTGCTAATTCCACCCTTATCTGCATTTTCTCAGCGAGGGATTTAATCGTAGAGTCCCACTGGACTCCGGTGCTAGTTACTTCCACTACGTTATACACATCCAACAACACAGTCCACCAGTGGACCCAAAGGCCCACCGTCCCAGAGGTGCATCCCTCTTGGGGGTGGTTTACCACTACTGTTGCTATGCCCATTATTTCGGGAAATTCACTCACAAACACTCCTGTTTCCTTCACCGACCTTTCCACCTCAGCTGCGAGGTCGGCAGGACGGATTGAAGGGTTATTTACTTCCAGGTGCCTTCTTGCTCCTGGTGGCCATCGATCTACACCTTCGCCCAGTAGCATAACCACTACTGGTATATCTGGTTGTTCTAGAGGATGGGGTGCAGGCATTAACCCTGCTACCCCCTCTGTAGGGCTGGGGGGCTTTCCCCTCCCATTTCTCCCTATTATTCTTTCCATTACTTCACTAGCGTGTTCTATAGCCCGCTTTGCTTCCTTATTGTAGGAGTGGAGCTATCTATTTCCGAAGCCTTCCCCGCGCGCTTTGGGTTCAGGGACGTACTTTAGCTCCTGGTTACTCAGCTCCGTACCCGTGTACGTTGCCTCTACCTCTATCGGGACTACCGCCTTCGGGTTTCCTACCTTTACTCGTCGGCGGATGTCCTCTCTCAAACGGTGGGGTGTGTGGTCCTCTCGGGTCGGTTGTAATCCTTCCCGCTTCTCTTCTCCGGGATCTGGATGTCTTCTTGTTCCAATGGACACGTCTGCTAGGAACCGAAAAAGGCTGCCTCCACTAGAAAATTAGTCTAGTGGAAACACCTACCTTCTCCCCTTGGTTCTCGACGACTTTCTTCTTGTGCCAATGGACACTCCTGTCAGGAACCGAAAAAGGCTGCCTCCACTAGAACATTAGTCTAGTGGAAACCCCTACCTTTTCTCCTTGGTTCTCGACAACTTTCTTCTTGTGCCAATGGACACTCCTGTCGGAGACCGAAAAAGGCTGCTTCCACTAGAACATTAGTCTAGTGGAAACCCCTACCTTTTCTCCTTGGTTCTCGACAACTTTCTTCTTGTGCCAATGGACACTCCTGTCGGGAACTGAAAACTTAAATTTTTTCCAAAAACTCCAGGAGAAAAGGCAAGAGACAGGAAATCAGGGTTAAGTTTGCAGCGTCAGCCTCTGACACTGAGTCCGCTATCCAAGTAAAGGGACTATAAATATTTTCAGGCACCCCGCAATAACTAAGCAAAGAGTATGGTAGTTTTGCTACAAATGGATACCTGAGATAACAAACCAATAAAATGGGCAACCGCACCCAATATGGAAAGCCTAAATAGCGCAAACCATAGTTTAACATCACAAGCCTAGAAGAGACTGCCTCCCTCCGAGCAGCCTCTCAACATTAACTCTAACTGTTCAAGCCCTCCTTCTTTTTGTGGGCTGGCCTGAACCACCCCTTGACTCAGCCCCTCCCTCAGGAAAGCGCGGCGCAGCGCGCTCTGCCAAGTACACTATCAGTACCTTCACAGCTGACCAGAGCAGCAGGTCGCTGTTAAAGCCCATTCACTTTGAATGGCCTTCTCACACTCAACCTCTTTTAGAGTGCAAGTCTCCTGGGGGAGCCAGTCACCGTTTCTTTAACACAAAATAGTACAATCAACTTCAACTCAAAAATCACACTAGATTTTCACAATTAAAGAAGCTCTTTTCCATGAAACACTATTCATCAAAGAGACTATTTTGTGTTAGCTCAGGGTCGTATGACATGACAATTTATCAGCGAGTTCGCTATCAGCTCCAAGCACTGTGCCCTCCGCTCAGAGCCGCACTTACTCGGGTTCCGGTTTTGGGCCTCGATCGATCCCGATTTTGACAAAAATTAGTCAATCGAGCCCCACGTTGGGCGCCACATGTCAACTTCCCCCGCAGGACTTAAATCGGGAAATATGTCCTGATCGACTCTCCAATTAAAGGGTTAGAAATTCCCCTTTTTCCTCACCAGCTCTAAGGCGTCAGCGTGAGGAGACGGGAATTAGATAAGCCGATATATCAAAGTGGATTCACCTAGGTTTGTTCACTGTCTTCTTATCATGAGGCCAATCCGTTTCCATCCACCTATCAATCCTGAGTGAGTAACCACACACACAGAGCCCAGGAAGGATAATCTGAACACCTCACTTAAATTGGCAGCTCCACTTTTCTAAGTTGTTTGCATTTGTTATTGACCTAGTCATTTAATAATCCTTGTTAGAATCATACGGATTTGTTACATATCAAGCTGGAGTATTTGACTTTATTAATACAGATGGAGACACTCATTAGATGTTATTCGAGTGCACTTACCTTTTTCCAAACGTCCGTTGCTGTTGTCCTCCTCGAAGAGGGAAAAAATAATATTGATGCGGACTTATAAAATGTCCAAAAAAATAAAATAAAATCAAAACAAATGATAAGGACTTATAAAACGTCCAAAATAAAAATAAAATCAAAAACAAATAAGGACTTATGAAACGTCAAAAATAAAAATAAAATCAAAAACAAATAACAAGGACTTATAAAACGTCCAAAATAAAAATAAAATCAAAAACAAATAAGGACTTATGAAACGTCCAAAATAAAAATAAAATCAAAACAAATAATAAGGACTTATCAAACGTCCAAATATAAAAATAAAATCAAAAACAAATAATAAGGACTTATCAAACGTCCAAATATAAAAATAAAATCAAAAACAAATAACAAGGACTTATGAAACGTCCAAAAAAAAATAAAAATAAAATCAAAAACAAATAATAAGGTCTTATAAAACGACCTCGGACTCATAAAACGTCCAAAAATAAATATAATAAAAAATTAAAACAAACCAAACAAACTAATTAAATCACAATTAGTTTTTAAATCATTTTATTTGGTCTCATAAAATGACCTCGGACTTATAGAACGTCCAAAAAGAAATAAAACCAAAAATAAATAAAATAAAGATTAAAACAAAACAATAAAATGATTGATTCAAAAATTGTCTTTTAAACAATTTTATTGACAATAAAAGATAACCAATATAAATCATCAATATCACATTTAATGATAAAACTTTAATTCAATCAAAATAAAATAAAATAAAATAAAAACAGAAAATTAAGAATAATATAACCCTTTTACAAGAGCTTTCTGAGATTGATCATTTCTCAAAAAAGCTTAAGACCTGATTGACAATAAGATGTTTTTGGCTAAAAATAATTTTAAAGATATGAGAGTGTATTAAATGGCCCCTACCCTAACACGCGATTAGTCATTCATATCTTCCTATTATACATCATTATTGCTAAAAAAAAAAGTTGTACATTACCAATTATTGAAGATAATTCCATTCACGGCTGGTTCCAGTCCTTCGTAAAAATCCAAAGTCCTCAAACAGGCATAAATCCATCTTCAGGAATACACTCCTTTACCGACCAGATCGCAGAGTAGAAAGGACCCCGATCGTAGCTGGTGACGGCTTTTTATCACCTTGGGCCTCGTCACTGACTTCTTCCGTGAATGTCCTTCCGCCTCCAGAAATATCAAAGCGCACGTTGGGACTCATTTTCAGTACTTTTCCACAGACGAGCCATGAAGATGAAGTCATACATTCTTTACAAATGTGTCATGGATACACAACGTTGAATGATGAGTCATACATGAAAATATGTCAAGGTCTTCAGCTCTATTCGACAATGATAAACGTTAAAATAAATAACATCATAGATATATTAATTAAGCAAGCATGAATAACATATATATACATGACATGTTAAATCCCAAATTCTCTCAGGCACTTAACAGGTTAATTCTAATCTCTGTTGCACATCTTGTATATATCTTTGTTAAATCAAACAATACATACAGATAATCTTTTCAATGCAGTTACAGCAATATTATCAGCGATAAAAGACAGTATCACTTATAAATAAAAGAAAAGAGAAAAAAAGAAAAGACAGCAAAACTTCATAGTTGGCTTTCAATGTGCTACAAACATTGATCCAAAAATCAGGTTAACAATTGTCGAATATAGATTGTGTTGTGTATTATCATTTAATTCAGGATATCATTTATTTACACTCAATTTGTATCTTATATGGAATTATCCGGGCAATGCTGAGTGGGTGGCTTAGTTGTACAGGTTTGGCGGCATCTGGTGGTTACTTTGAGGAACTACACCCAGAGGCCAAAGTTTAATTATCAGTCCTATAGACACCTATTGGTCTCTAACTAAGAATTGAGTCTAACCCATTAATTTGCTATCTCATTTTACATGATATGGCGTTTCATCTGACCCACTCAATCTACTCAATTCAACAGGCATTTACATGGAAAATTCGTCTCTACTTAGAAAATTTTCTACTTAAGAACTTTCTTCCAGAACCAATTAATTTCGTAAGTAGAGGTACCACTGTATGAAGAATTAATGGTGTGGGGTGTTAGTGGTGTTTAATTGATGGCCAGTCTTATCTGCAACAGCCATCACAGCCTCAATAATATTAGGTAGACCTACGATATGGCTTATATGCCATGAACATGTCAATGTTGGCGTGCGAGAGTCATTTTTCAAAGTGAAGCTGGTTTGGTGTTGTGTACTATGGCAAGACATGTCTGTATAATGTACATAATTGCAAATAAGCAGTTCCGAGGATGCTGGTACACAAGACCAGCATACGGCAAGTGAAGATAGGCGGTGGGCCGATGGTTGATTCCGTGCATTTGAACAATCCCCAACAAGGGAGGACTTCATTTTTTGTTAACATCAGCTTCATATTTCAACAAATGAAACAAAAATTGTTGGCAATTGCACATTTTGTATTGATCGGTAACTTTGTGTGGGTTACCGGCTCCGGCAAACTGAGCGGGCAGCTATGTTTGGGGTCCAACATGCAGGACATAGTTGTCTTGGTTTTTTTTCCGAGTTTGGTTTGTTTTTCCGAGTTTGTACACTGAGTTTGTCGTGATCTGTATGTTTCAGCGCTATCATAGTTGATATACTGATATTACGACTAGGGCTGTCGAAGTTAAAGCGTTAATAGATTAATTAATCACAGAAAAATGTCACATTAATCACGTATTAGCACATATTAATCGCACTTATTTTTTTTCCCGCACTTGAGCCTTGAACCTAACCGTGGATGGTTACATTGAAGGCTGCGCAAGTCAGATTAGGTCAATGCACGGCATTTCCTACGCCTGTTGTTCCAAAATGAGTGGGGTGACTCCAGTTGGTGTGCTCGGTGGTAAATTTCGCTTTAAAAAACACCCCGACGGGACTTTAGATAAAACAAAAGGAATTTGTGTTTAATTCATTAATAATTGCTGAATTGCACCCAATTGATATGATGCTGTTACGTTTTGAGCAATACACGCATGCATGCAATTGCGTACATGCATTTAATCAATGTTTGCAAATGACATTCAGATAATAAAATGTGTTAATGTCAAAATATTACGGTATTTTGTATTTATTTTATATTACGCGAATACGCAAGTAATTTAGCTGATTAATCGTGATTAATCAAAATTAAAAAGTGTGATTAATCAGATTACAAATTTTAATCGTTTGACAGCACTAATTACGACACACATCGACACATTTATTGCTAAAATAAATAACACTTTTGTTCATCAGTCACTTTCAGAAAGGTAAAATGCGTCAACATCGTTGACGTTCATCTTGACACTTGACTGGGAATAGTCCTTATTGACACTTCTTTTGGAAAGTCATCCTGTACTGGCCTCACAGAACCTTTCTGCTATCCAGGTAGTTAAACACCTCCACACAATAAGTCTCAGACGCCAGGATGGGTTTAGACCTTTTCTTTATATGGCAGGTGTGAAACTGTAGCAACAAATACAGAATAAACAAGTAAATAAAATATTCATGAGTCAATCATGTTATGCTAATCACTGCTTATTTGGGCAACAAACATGACGGAGCACTCAACAACGTAAAATAGTGCGCTTATTAACAGTTTCCAAAGGGTCAACTTTACATTAATTTACTCTTACTCAAATGCAAAATACTTACAGGGAATGCCTTTCACGGACCCAATACAAGACACAACTCAACAACAACTTCTTTACTCGTTCCATAAATCCTTACTCACGTGAGCAGGAAGCTCACAGTCTTCTTGTGCGGTGTCAGTCTCTCTCTTAAAGGGGCAGCGTCTTATTTAAAGCTAAGGTAATTACACCAAAACAAACATCTTACTGTCTAGCAACATGTTATTAATTACCAAAATAATAATAACAGAGACAAAACGCAAATAATAATAAAAGGGACAAAACACTCCCCGCCTGGTATCTTAAGGATACCACATGAATTTAAACATCACCCGAGAATAGCAGTACCATCTCGGAAATTGGTCTATAATAATTCTTGATGGTCCCTTGGGAGGCAACTCTAACTTCGGCCTTCCTTATGATGCCATCTTCACTGGGAACAGTCTTGATTATTACGCCCATTGGCCACTCATTCCTTCTTGTCTGTTTATCCTTGAGAAGAACAACATCTCCTTCTCTGATGTTAGCAGTTTTGTGGTGCCATTTCTGTCGAGACTGAAGGACATTCAAGTACTCCTTACGCCATCTGCTCCAGAAGTTGTCCGCAAGGAACTGAACACGTTTCCAGTGGCTTTTCAGCATGTCCTTCTTAGTGACGTTGTCACAGATTTGAGGTGCTGCGTGCGTTTTTTGTGTCAGCAGCATCACTGGTGACAAGATGTGAGGCATTTCTGGGTCTGATGATACTGGCAACAAAGGACGTGCATTTATGATGGCCATTACTTCGGCAAGGAAGGTAGTCAGGATCTCATGGGTGAGTTGAACATGACTAGCTTGCATCAGCATGTTGTCAAGTATCCGGCGAGCCACACCAATCATCCGTTCCCATACGCCTCCCATATGGGATGAATGTGGTGGGTTGAAGATCCACTTGCACCTGTGGTTCTGCAGGTAATTTTGCACCTTTTCTTCCGACACATTTGTTGTCATTTCCTTATGGACACCTATGAAATTAGTGCCACAATCTGAACGTAATTGCTTTGCGGGCCCTCGGAAGGCAAAGAAGCGCCTCAATGCATTGATGAAACTTGAAGAGCTTATTTCCTCCACAACCTCTATATGAACAGCCCTTGTGCATAAACATGTGAAGAGTATCGCCCATCTTTTACTATTTGCTTGTCTCCCTCTTGTTCGTCTTGCTGATACCTCCCAAGGGCCAAACATGTCCACACCCACATAGGAGAAGGGGGGCTCCACTTTGAGTCTGTCAGCGGGCAAGTCACTCATTATTTGTACCTCAAACTTTCCTCTCAGTCTTTTATATGCCACACATGTAGTAATAACTTTGCCAATGCATCGTTTCGCTCCTACCAGCCACAAGCCTCCTTCACGAACCGCGCCCTCAGTGAAGTGCCTGCCTTGATGGTTCACCTTTTCATGGTGGTGGCGCACTAAGAGGGTTGTGACGTGGTGCCTGCCTGGCAAGATTATCGGGTTTGTTTCTTTAACTCCCAGCTCTGCTCGAGCAATACGACCACCGATCCTCAATAGTCCGTCTTTGCCGATGATGGGGTTGACCTTTATGAGAGGACTCCTTTTAGAGAGATTCTGTTTCTCAGAGATGCATCGTATTTCATCTGCATATGTTTTGAGCTGCACATTTCGAATGATTACGGTCTCTGCTTGTTCTAACAATTCAGGGGTGAGTGCACTTTTACAGATATGCCATCCACGGCACTTTGTGTTGGTTGTAGCCTGAGAGAAACTTTGTGCAATGTGGATAAGGTGTGACACAGCTCTGGTAAGTGACTTCCATGTGGAGAAACGCTCCCAACAATCTGAACTCAGTGCAGCTTTAGTGATGCTTGTGCAAAGTGTCTGTACCTCTGGGCGTACCTCTGCGTCATTTTCAGGGTTCAACAAGTCAAATTCTTGTTGCTCCGACTGGATCTCTGGAGAACGATGAAGGAAGGATGGCCCCGTGAACCACGTTGTGCTTTGCAGCGCAGCAGCTGGGACTGAACGTGAGCCGTGATCAGCAGGATTCTGGTTGGTTGCAACAAAATGCCATTGCTCAGGAGTGCTTGATTCTCTTATACAGCGGACACGGTTGTTTACATAAACATAAAAGCGCCTGGACTGGTTATGGATATAACCAAGGACTACTTTACTATCAGTGTAGAAACTGACTTTGTCTATTGCGTGATCAATCTCTTCACATATGACCTCGGCCATTTCAACTGCCATCACTGCGGCACAGATTTCGAGCCTAGGAACAGTAAGCTCTGGCTGTGGAGCGAGGCATGCCTTGCCCAGAACGAATCCAACCTCTGTTGTGCCATTGGGAGCTGTAACTTTGAGGTAGGCGACTGCACATATTGCTTTCATAGATGCGTCTGAAAACAAGCATAGTTCAGTACTCCAAGCCTGGCAGAGTGACATCTTGGTGTATGAACGGGGAACATGGACCTCACTGAGACATTGTAGGGACTGTTGCCAAGTCATCCATCTTTCTTTCATGTCCTCTGGTAGGGGAGAGTCCCATTCTGTAGTTTGAAGTGACAGCTCTCTTAGAAGAAGTCGCCCTTGAATGATCACCGGTGACAAAAACCCAAGTGGGTCAAATACACTGTTGACAGTTGCGAGGACACCTCTGCGTGTGTATGGTTTCTCACTATCGGGTATGCGGAACGTGAAATAGTCCTCCATTAAGACTGAGTTAGAATGGGATAATATAATCAAAGGTAAATGGTTCCTTCTTAATCCAATGAGTTGTGGCTTGAAGATACATCTCCAAGGAGAGACTGAACGAGGTATCTTTAAACATAGCTTCACTTTGCCTCATCCAATATGGTTGTGACGGCAGCGTACTCACGATAGCGTTGCCATCTACTGTGTGTGTATGTACTGTAAATGTTGTCTAATACTAGCAAGCAGGCACCATTGAATGGATGGATGCACGGCAGTGTGACATGAGTTGATCCAAATATATTGGGCAAGTTAATGTTGTCGGCAGGGTATTCATTTGTTTCTTGTGTGTCTTCTTATGAGGTAACACTTGTTCGTTTCATTACTTCCGGCAGCGCCATTTCGGTGTGCGTTACTGAGAATAAGTAAGTACTCGTCTTGTGAGCAATATCACCTATATCTGTGGTTCATATACGTTTGTAGCTCCCGTACCTTCGTCGTGTTTAATTGCCTCGTTTACGTTTGCCGGGTACTTCACTCATTCAAACCCAAAAAAATGTCTGGAGTGCTGAGTGTGGCAGAGGCGCCGATACTGTATTAAAGCAGTGGTATCGGTGAGTACTCACAAGTAACATGCCGATACCATTAATTCCAACTCTAATATAGGATTTTGGATGCAGCATCTTGTGTCTTGCTCGTGCACGACATTCACTGATATGTGATATGCTCACTGCATGCCGATCTAAGATATCGTATTGGCCCTTGAATGCTCTGAACCAATAGCAGGACAGCTTTTTCATGTTGAGGAAAAAAAAAAAAACCTTAAGTATCGGTATGGTATCGGTATCGGCCGATACGGCAAAGCTGGGTATCGGTATCGGGGGCCCAAAAAACGCTATCGGAATAACACTAGAAATAACTAAAACTAAAATTAAAAAAACAATTTTGTTAACGAAATGAAATAAAAATGAAAATGCTTTTTAAAAAAATGAAAACTAACAAACTGCATTTTATGTTTACAAAACTAACAAAAACTTAACTATAATTATAGCAAACGTCCTTCGTTTTAGTCTTTGGTAATTAATTTAATGCATGAGCCTTTGGGGATGATTTCAAATGTGATTTTTAGATTTTTATTTTGATAAAAACCGGAATAATGACGACTGCAAGTATGTCACACAGAAGTGACGTCATCTAGCAGCAGCCAATAGAAAAGCGTCTTCAGATGAAGCGCTCCCATGGTGTTTTTTAAATATTGCACACAAGTAATACGTATTTAAAAAAAACAAAAAACTGAAACTAAACTAAAACTAAGCCTTTATTAAAGAACTAAAACTAATAAAAACTTACAGAACCACCCTGAAAACTACCGTAATTAAATTTAAAAAACAAAACTCAAAATGAAATAAAAACTAAAATAAAACTAGAGCTGCGAGCAGCTATAAAGGGCCCTCGCAGCCCGGGCCACGTTGGGGTACTTGCACGTTGGGGTACTTGCACGTTGGGGTACTTGCACGTTGGGGTACTCGCACGTTGGGGTACTGGCACATTTGGAGCAAAATTTCTTTTAACATGGCATGATAAACCTTTTAATTTGGATTTTTTTTTGCCAGGTGTGATGTGTGTGTCAAGCTCAATGGGTTTCGGTGATTGTTAAGATCTGCAAAAATCAGCGTCCTTTTTTATTTTTAGGGAATGAGTTGACCTGATTGGTATTTTTTGCAAAAGTATATATACCCATCATCGCTTGTACTCATTGTACGATGTTGCTTTTATTGTCCATAGAGGCTATCAAAAATAAATAAAACAAAATAAAAAAGTACATATGTTTGGATCGGTCTGATACCAGTGAACATCTTGAGTAGTGGAAAGTAAAAGAATATTCATAAATGACTTAGTTATAATACTTACAATGAGTTCACAAATTTTGTACAAAAGTGTGTTGTTGTTTTTTTATGCCTCAAGGACTAGGTGGTGCTGTATTTATAACTGAATTTTGTCATAGAGATACCTTCACGTCTTGACTATAAATATACATGTCAAGTTTGGGATTTTTTGAAGCATGCACCAGGGAGTTATTCAGCATTTCCTTCATTCACCATACTGATTTTAACGTCCAGAGAGGCTATCAAATATAAATAAAACTAAATAAAAAATACGTATGTTTGGATAGGTCTGATGCCAGTGAACATTTTGAGTGGTGGAAAGTAAAACAATATTCATAAATGACTTAGTTATCACACTGAGAATGAGTTTACAATTTTTGTAAAAATACCGTAAGTGGGGTATTTTTTTTTTCTGCCTCAAGGGCGAGGTGGCGCTGCATATATAACTGAATGTTGTCATAGAGATACTTTCAGGCCTTGACGATAAACATACATGTCAAGTTTGGGATTTTTTGGAGCATGTACCGGGGAGTTATCAAGCATATCCTTTTTCATTGCGAAACGTGTTTCCAATTTTTGTAAAAATAACGTAAGTGGGGTATTTTTTTTTTCATGCCTCAAGGGCTAGGTGGCGCTGCATATATAACTGAATGTTGTCATAGCGATACCTTCAGGCCTTGACTATAAACATACATGTCAAGTTTGGGATTTTTTGGAGCATGTACCGGGGAGTTATTAAGCATATCATTTTTCAGTGCGAAACACAAATTTTGATGCCCCGCCCTCATCATATAGTATTTCGAAAAGTCAAGATTTTTTCCCCCTGTCGTTGGCTCAGGTCTTGACATGGTCCAGGTCAAGTCTTAACTCAGTCGGATGAAACGTGTAGGAGAAGTGGGCAAAAGTATGCCCCCTGTAAATGTGCTAAAATCGTAAAAAATGGGACATTCAAAAATTCGTAGCTTACTTCCGGTTCATTTTAGCATATGGGTCCAAGAGACTTTTTTTGTAGGTCTTGGGCTCCCTCATACACCTAAAAATATTCGTTGTTCTTGCTTAAACGTACAACCGGGGCTGCTTCGTTAAAAATGTCTAGGGGGCGCTATTGAGTCTTTTTTTCAAAAATAGCACAATCAACAATAAAATATTGCTCATTGTACCAGGCCAGATGTGTGTGCCAAGTTTCATGAGTTTCTGTGCATGTTTAGACTCTCAAAACTGGTGTTGTTTTCTTGGCGAACAGCGCTGAGCCACGCCCACAGCAATTCGCAAAAACTCACAAACTTCGTGTTGTGACATCGTGAAGGCCGAAACCCTCATCTGAGCAAATATGAGGTAGGTCCAGTTAACGTGTTTGGAGAAAAACGTAGAAGAAAATTCGTAAGAAAAAAAAATGCCACTAGGTGGCGCTATCAGTAAGATGAAATATAAGTTCGTAGATCTCTTTAGGGCTGGACTCTCATCAAATGTGTGAAATTTTGAGAAGATAGGATCATCTCGGTCAAGTTAATGCAGCTTTTATTGTCACGAAAAATCTTCAGACTTTGCGTCACCGTAGCGGCCACGCCCTTTGGCCAAAAGTTAAAATATTCGGTGTGGGGCATGATCAACATCTTAAGGCTTTTCTGACCGATTTTCAACTGGATCCCTTCAACGAGCTCAGCACAGTAGCTAAAAACGTAAAGTATGACATTTATTGTTACCACTAGGTGGCGCTATAAGTATAACTGAATTTTATCATATAGATATTTTCAGGCCGTGACTATTAGGTTGCCTGAGAATTTTGAGATTTTTTGGAGCTTGAACATGGGAGTTATTAAGCATTTGCTCTTTCTGGACAAATTAAATTTTAAAGGCAATATTTGATGCCCCGCCCCCATCATATAGTATTTCGAAAAGGCAAAATGTTTTGCCCAGTTGTTCTCTCAGGTCTTGAGATTATAAATGCCAAGTTTGAAGTCAATTGGATGAAAAATGTTTGCAAAGGGGGAAAAAGCATGACCACAGTGAATGTGCCAAAATAGTCCAAAATTGGACATTAAAAAATTTATAGCTCACTTCCTGTACATTTTAGCTACATGGTCCCAATAGACTTTTTTGTGCGTCTCGGGGTGCTACACGTGCCTGCCAATTTTCGTTGCTCTAGGTCAAACGTGCCGGGCTTGGTTTTTATTTTTCTACGCTAGGGGGCGCTATAGAGTCGCGTTGTTATGACGACTTCATAATATCAAATTTTTCGCCGGGCCTGAGGAGTGTGCAAAGTTTGGTGAGTTTTCGTGAATGTTTAGGTCCCCAAAATCGCGATCGTTTGCGGAGAATAAAGTAGAAGAATAATAATAACTAGAGATGCAAGCAGCTATAAAGGGCCCTCGCAGCCCGGGCCACGTTGGGGTCCTTGCACGTTGGGGTACTTGCACGTTGGGGTACTTGCACGTTAGGGTACTGGCACGTTGGGGTACTGGCATATTGGAAGCAAAATTTCTTTGAAAATGGCATAATAAACGTTTACATGTAGAATATTTTTTTTGCCAGTGTCTGTCAAGCTCAACGGGTTTTGGTGATTGTTAAGACCTGCAAAAATCAGCGTCCTTATTTATTTTTAGGCAATGAGTTGCCCTGATTGGTATTTTTTGTAAAAGTGTATATATACATCATCGCTCGTTGTACTCATTGCACAATGTTACTTTTATTGTCCAAAGGGGCAATCAAAAATGAATAAAACAAAATGGAAACGTACATACGTTTGGATCGGTGTGAAGCCAGTGAACAATTTGAGTGGTGGAAACTAAAAGAATATTCATAAATGACTTAGTTATCACACTTAGAATGAGTGTACATTTTTTGTACAAAATACCGTATGTGGGGTATTTTTTTAATTTTTTTTATATAAGCCTCAACGGCTAGGTGGCGCTGTATTTATAACTGAATGTTGTCATAGAGATAGCTTCAGGCGTTGACGATAAACATACATGTCAAGTTTGGGATTTTTTGGAGCATGTACCGGGGAGTTATTAAGCATATCCTTTTTTAGTGCGAAACACAAATTTTGATGCCCCGCCTTCATCATATAGTATTTCGAAAAGTCAAGATTTTTCCCCCTGTCGTTGGCTCAGGTCTTGACATGGTCCAAGTCAAGTCTTAACTCAGTCAGATGAAACGTCTAGGAGAAGTGGGCAAAAGTCTGCCCCCTGTGAATGTGCAAAAATCGTCAAAAATGGGGCATTCAAAAATTCGTAGCTCACTTCCTGTTCATTTTAGCATATGGGTCCAAGAGACTTTTTTTGTAGGTCTTGGGCTCCATCATACACCTAAAAATTTTCGTAGATCTTGCTTAAACGTACAACCGGGGCTGCTTCATTAAAAATTCCTAGGGGGCGCTATTGATTCATTTTTGTAAAAATAGCACAATCAACAATAAAATATTGTTCATTTTACCAGGCCAGATGTGTGTGCCAAGTTTCATGAGTTTCTGCGCATGTTTAGACCCTCAAAACTGGCGTTGTTTTCTTGGCGAACAGTGCTAAGCCACGACCACAGTGACTCGCGAAAACTCACAAACTTCGTGTTGTGACATCATGAAGGCCGAATCCCTCATCTGAGCAAATATGAGGTAGGTCCAGTTCACGTGTTTGGAGAAAAACGTAGAAGAAAATTCGTAAGAAGAAAAATTGCCACTAGGTGGCGCTATCAGTAAGATGAAATATAAGTTCATAGATGTCTTTAGGGCTGGACTCTCATCAAATGTGTGAAGTTTTGAGAAGATAGGATCATCTCGGTCAAGTTAATGCAGCTTTTATTGTCACAAAAAATCTTTAGACTTTGCGGCACCGTAGCGGCCACGCCCTTTGGCGAAAAGTTACAATATTCGGTGTGGGGCATGATCAACATCTTAAGGCTTTTCTGACCAATTTTCAACTGGATCCCTTCAACGAGCTCAGCGCAGTAGCTAAAAACGTAAAGTATGACATTTATTGTTACCACTAGGTGGCGCTATATGTATAACTGAATTTTATCATATAGATGTTTTCAGGCCGTGACTATTACATTGCCTGAGAAGTTTGAGATTTTTTGGAGCTTGAACATGGGAGTTATTAAGCATTTGCTCTTTCTGGACAAATGAAATTTTAAAGGCAATATTTGATGCCCCGCCCCCATCACATAGTATTTCGAAAAGGCAAGACTTTTTGCCCAGTTGTTCTCTCACGTCTTGAGATGATAAATGCCAAGTTTTAAGTTAATTGGATGAAAATTGTTTGCAGAGGGGGAAAAAGCATGACCACAGTGAATGTGCCAAAATAGGCCAAAATTGGACATTAAAAAATTCATAGCTCACTTCCTGTACATTTTAGCTACATGGTCCCAATAGACTTTTTTGTGCATCTCGGGGTGCTACACGTGCCTGCCAATTTTCGTTGCTCTAGCTCAAACGTGCCGGGCTTGGTTTTTATTTTTCTACGCTAGGGGGCGCTATAGAGTCGCGTTGTTATGACGACTTCATAATATCAAATTTTTCGTCGGGCCAGAGGAGTGTGCAAAGTTCGGTGAGTTTTCGTGAATGTGTAGGTACCCAAAATCGGGATCGTTTGCGGAGAATAAAGAAGAAGAAGAAGAAGAAGAAGAAAGAAGAAGAATTTTTACAAAAACAATAGGGACCTCGCAGCGGTCGCTGCTCGGGCCCTAACTAGAGCTGCGAGCAGCTATAAAGGGCCCTCGCAGCCCGGGCCACGTTGGGGTCCTTGCACGTTGGGGTACTTGCACGTTGGGGTACTGGCATATTGGAAGCAAAATTTCTTTGAAAATGGCATAATAAACGTTTACATGTAGAATATTTTTTTGCCAGTGTGTGTCAAGCTCAACGGGTTTTGGTGATTGTTAAGACCTGCAAAAATCAGCGTACTTTTTTATTTTTAGGCAATGAGTTGCCCTGATTGGTATTTTTTGTAAAAGTGTATATACACATCATCGCTCGTTGTACTCATTGCACAATGTTACTTTTATTGTCCAAAGGAGCAATCAAAAATGACTAAAACAAAATGGAAACGTACATACGTTTGGATCGGTGTGAAGCCAGTGAACAATTTGAGTGGTGGAAACTAAAAGAATATTCATAAATGACTTAGTTATCAAACTTAGAATGAGTTTACATTTTTTGTACAAAATACCGTATGTGGTTTTTTTTTTTTATATAAGCCTCAAGGGCTAGGTGGCGCTGTATTTATAACTGAATGTTGTCATCGAGATACCTTCAGGCCTTGATTATAAGCATACATGTCAAGTGTGGGATTTTTTTTGGAGCATGTACCGTGGAGTTATAAAGCATATCCTTCATTCACGATATTGCTTTTAATGTCCACAGAGGCTATCAAAAATAAATAAAAATATATATATGTTTGGATAAGTCTGATGCCAGTGAACATTTTGAGTGGGGGAAACTAAAAGAATATTCATAAATGACTTAGTTATCACACTTAGAATGAGTTTACATTTTTTGTACAAAATACCGTATGTGGGGTATTTTTTTTTTATGCCTCAAGGGCTAGGTGGCGCTGCATATATAACTGAATGTTGTCATAGAGATAGCTTCAGGCCTTGACGATAAACATACATGTCAAGTTTGGGATTTTTTGGAGCATGTACCGGGGAGTTATTAAGCATATCCTTTTTCAGTGCGAAACACAAATTTTGATGCCCCGCCTTCATCATATAGTATTTCGAAAGGTCAAGATTTTTCCCCCTGTCGTTGGCTCAGGTCTTGACATGGTCCAGGTCAAGTCTTAACTCAGTCAGATGAAACGTGTAGGAGAAGTGGGCAAAAGTCTGCCCCCTGTGAATGTGCAAAAATCGTCAAAAATGGGACATTCAACAATTCGTAGCTCACTTCCTGTTCATTTTAGCATATGGGTCCAAGAGACTTTTCTGTAGGTCTTGGGCTCCCTCATACACCTAAAAATATTCGTCGTTCTTGCTTAAACGTACAACCGGGGCTGCTTCGTTAAAAATTTGTAGGGGGCGCTATTGAGTCATTTTTGTAAAAATAGCACAATCAACAATAAAATATTGCTCATTTTACCAGGCCAGATGTGTGTGCCAAGTTTCATGAGTTTCTGTGCATGTTTAGACCCTCAAAACTGGCGTTGTTTTCTTGGCGAACAGCGCTTAGCCACGCCCACAGCAATTCGCGAAAACTCACAAACTTCGTGTTGTGACATCATGAAGGCCGAAACCCTCATCTGAGCAAATATGAGGTAGGTCCAGTTAACGTGTTTGGAGAAAAACGTAGAAGAAAATTCGTAAGAAAAGAAATTGCCACTAGGTGGCGCTATCAGTTAGATGAAATATAAGTCAGTAGATGTCTTTAGGGCTGGACTCTCATCAAATGTGTGAAATTTTGAGAAGATAGGATCATCTCGGTCAAGTTAATGCAGCTTTTATTTTCACGAAAAATCTTCAGACTTTGCGTCACCGTAGCGGCCACGCCCTTTGGCGAAAAGTTACAATATTCGGTGTGGGGCATGATCAACATCTTAAGGCTTTTCTGACCAATTTTCAAATGGATCCCTTCAACAAGCTCAGCACAGTAGCTAAAAACGTAAAGTATGACATTTATTGTAACCACTAGGTGGCGCTACATGGATAACTGAATTTTATCATATAGATGTTTTCAGACCGTGACTATTACGTTGCCTGAGAAGTTTGAGATTTTTTGGAGCTTGAACATGGGAGTTATTAAGCATTTTCTCTTTCTGGACAAATGAAATTTTAAAGGCAATATTTGATGCTCCGCCCCCGTCATATAGTATTTCGAAAAGGCAAGACTTTTTGCCCAGTTGTTCTCTCAGGTCTTGAGATGATAAATGCCAAGTTTGAAGTCAATCGGATGAAAACTGTTTGCAAAGGGGGGGAAAGTATGACCACAGTGAATGTGCAAAAATGGGCCAAAATTGGACATTCAAAAATTCATAACTCACTTCCTGTACATTTTTGCTACATGGTCCCAATTGACTTTTTGTGCGTCCCGGGGTGCTACAAGTGCCTGCCAATTTTCGTAGCTCTAGGTCAAACGTGCCGGGATTGGTTTTTATTTTTTTATGCTAGGGGGCGCTATAGAGTGACATTGTTATGACAACATCAGAATATCAAATTTTTCGCCGGACCCGAAGAGTGTGCAAATTTCGGTGAGTTTTCGTAAATGTTTAGGTCCTCAAAAATGCGATCGTTTACGGAGAAGAAGAAGAAGAAGAAGAAGAAGAAGAAGAAGAAGAAGAAGAATAACTAGAGCTGCGAGCAGCTATAAAGGGCCCTCGCAGCCCGGGCCACGTTGGAGTCCTTGCACGTTGGGGTACTTGCACGTTAGGGTACTGGCACGTTGGGGTACTGGCATATTGGAAGCAAAATTTCTTTGAAAATGGCATAATAAACGTTTACATGTAGAATATTTTTTTTGCCAGTGTGTGTCAAGCTCAACGGGTTTTGGTGATTGTTAAGACCTGCAAAAATCAGCGTCCTTTTTTATTTTTAGGCAATGAGTTGCCCTGATTGGTATTTTTTGTAAAAGTGTATATATACATCATCGCTCGTTGTACTCATTGCACAATGTTACTTTTATTGTCCAAAGGGGCAATCAAAAATGAATAAAACAAAATGGAAACGTACATACGTTTGGATCGGTGTGAAGCCAGTGAACAATTTGAGTGGTGGAAACTAAAAGAATATTCAGAAATGACTTAGTCATCACACTTAGAATGAGTTTACATTTTTTTGTACAAAATACCGTATGTGTTTTTTTTTTTTTATATAAGCCTCAAGGGCTAGGTGGCGCTGTATTTATAACTGATTGTTGTCATCGAGATACCTTCAGGCCTTGATTATAAGCATACATGTAAAGTGTGGGATTTTTTTTGGAGCATGTACCGTGGAGTTATTAAGCATATCCTTCATTCACGATATTGCTTTTAATGTCCACAGAGGCTATCAAAAATAAATAAAAATATATATATGTTTGGATAAGTCTGATGCCAGTGAACATTTTGAGTGGTGGAAACTAAAAGAATATTCATAAATGACTTAGTTATCACACTTAGAATGAGTTTACATTTTTTGTACAAAATACCGTATGTGGGGTATTTTTTTTTCATGCCTCAAGGGCTAGGTGGCGCTGCATATATAACTGAATGTTGTCATAGAGATAACTTCAGGCCTTGACGATAAACATACATGTCAAGTTTGGGATTTTTTGGAGCATGTACTGGGGAGTTATCAAGCATATCCTTTTTCATTGCGAAACACAAATTTTGATGCCCCGCCCTCATCATATAGTATTTCGAAAAGTAAAAATTTTCCCCCCTGTCGTTGGCTCAGGTCTTGACATGGTCCAGGTCAAGTCTGAAGTCAGTCGGATGAAACGTGTAGGAGAAGTGGGCAAAAGTCTGCCCCCTGTGAATGTGCAAAAATCGTCAAAAATGGGACATTCAAAAATTCGTAGCTCACTTCCTGTTCATTTTAGCATATGGGTACAATAGACTTTTTTTGTAGGTCTTGGGCTCCCTCATACACCTAAAAATATTCGTCGTTCTTGCTTAAACGTACAACCGGGGCTGCTTCGTTAAAAATTTCGAGGGGGCGCTATTGAGTCATTTTTTTAAAAATAGCACAATCAACAATAAAATATTGCTCCTTTTACCAGGCCAGATGTGTGTGCCAAGTTTCAGGAGTTTCTGTGCATGTTTAGACCCTCAAAACTGGCGTTGTTTTCTTGGCGAACAGCGCTTAGCCACGCCCACAGCAATTCGCGAAAACTCATAAACTTCGTGTTGTGACATCATGAAGGCCGAAACCCTCATCTGAGCAAATATGAGGTAGGTCCAGTTAACGTGTTTGGAGAAAAACGTAGAAGAAAATTCGTAAGAAAAAAAATTGCCACTAGGTGGCGCTATCAGTTAGATGAAATGTAAGTTAGTAGATGTCTTTAGAGCTGGACTCTCATCAAATGTGTGAAATTTTGAGAAGATAGGATCATCTCGGTCAAGTTAATGCAGCTTTTATTGTCACGAAAAATCTTCAGACTTTGCGTCACCGTAGCGGCCACGCCCTTTGGCGAAAAGTTACAATATTCGGTGTGGGGCATCATCAACATCTTAAGGCTTTTCTGACCAATTTTCAACTGGATCCCTTCAACGAGCTCAGCACAGTAGCTAAAAACGTAAAGTATGACATTTATTGTAACCACTAGGTGGCGCTATATGTATAACTGAATTTTGTCATATAGATGTTTTCAGGCCGTGACTATTACGTTGCCTGAGAAGTTTGAGATTTTTTGGAGCTTGTACATGGGAGTTATTCAGCATTTGCTCTTTCTGGACAAATGAAATTTTAAAGGCAATATTTGATGCCCCGCCCCCGTCATATAGTATTTCAAAAAGGCAAGACTTTTTGCCCAGCTGTTCTCTTAGGTCTTGAGATGATAAATGCCAAGTTTGAAGTCAATGGGATGAAAAATGTTTGCATAGGGGGAAAAAGCATGACCACAGTGAATGTGCCAAAATAGGCCAAAATTGGACATTAAAAAATTCATAGCTCACTTCCTGTACATTTTAGCTACATGGTCCCAATAGACCTTTTTGTGCGTCTCGGGGTGCTACACGTGCCTACCAATTTTCGTTGCTCTAGCTCAAACGTGCCGGGCTTGGTTTTTATTTTTCTATGCTAGGGGGCGCTATAGAGTCGCGTTGTTATAACGACTTCATAATATCAAATTTTTCGCCGGACCTGAGGAGTGTGCAAAGTTCGGTGAGTTTTCGTGAATATTTAGGTACCCAAAATCGCGATTGTTTGCGGAGAATAAAGAAGAAGAAGAAGAAGAATAATAACTAGAGCTGCGAGCAGCTATAAAGGGCCCTCGCAACCTGGGCCACGTTGGGGTACTTGCACGTCGGGGTACTGGCATGTTGGGGTACTGTTTCATAGGAAACCGTCTAAATTGTAAATGTTTTTGCCGTGCTTTGTGCTTGCAAAGTTTCATGGAAAGGCCAAAAATGATGCACAATTAACAAAATAAAATCAAAATGGTTTGGCACATGGCTATCGAATAATTTTTGTAGGTATTAGACTGATAGGTGTGCCTCCAAATATTCACACATCTAGCTGAATCATATAATTGGAAATACTTCATAAAAAATGTCTAGAGGGCGCTATTGAGCCATTTTTTACAAATTGAGCAACAAATCTCTAAAATATTCATGTTCTTGAGAGGTCTGATCTGTGTGCAAAGTTTTGAGTTTTCGCTCATGTTTAGACTTTCAAAAAAAAAAG
Organism: Festucalex cinctus; assembly: GCF_051991245.1. Taxonomy (NCBI): domain Eukaryota; kingdom Metazoa; phylum Chordata; class Actinopteri; order Syngnathiformes; family Syngnathidae; genus Festucalex; species Festucalex cinctus. Next base: position 21,100,739 of record NC_135431.1, read on the forward strand.
CATTTTTCTTTGCAAACAATGCATCGCTAGAGCAAAGGCGTGACAATTTCAATAACTTTTCATCTTAAATATCTTCAGATGAAACACGCCAAAGAATGAAGACAATCTGATAGGTTTTGTAGAAAATATGAGGCCTATAAAAGGCCCCAAAAAATGGCGACAAATAGCAAAGTAAATCAAAACCAAACTTCCTGTTTGGTTTAGCATATGGCTTTAGAAACTTTTTTGTCAGTCTTAGGATGATAGGTATCCCAATTTTTACAAATCTAGCTGAATCATACATTTCCAAAAGCTTCATAAAAATGTCTATAGGGCGCTATTGAGCCATTTATTGCAAATTGCACAAGAAATCTCTAAAATATTCATGTTTATGACAAGTCTGATGTGTGTGTAAAGTTTCATGAGTTTTCGCTCGTTTAGACAAAAAAAAAAAAAAAAGCAGCATTTTACTTGGCAAATAATGCATCGCTATGGCAACGGCTAGCGACAAAATAAAAAAAACTTTCGATAACATTGCATCTTAAACATCTTAAGATGAAACACACCAAGTTGGAAGACAGTCGGATAAATTTCGTAGGAGTTCGTTAAAATGTGACCCCTAAAAAAGGCGTAAATCAAAATGCCGGACTTCCTGTTTGGTTTAGCATATGGTTCTAAGAGACTTTTTTGTACATCGTGGGCTCTTATGTATGCCTCCATATTATCATAGCGCTAGGTGAAACGTACAACCGGGAATGCTTCGTTAAAGAGGAGTTTTTTAGCTCAAAATGTGATGCCCGGCCCCTACGGGACTTCCTGTTGGGTTTAGCACATGGCACCAAGAGACTTTTTTGTACATCGTGGGCTGTTACATTTGTCTCCAAATTTTCGTAGCTCTAGCTGCTTCGTACAACTGGGAATGCTTCATTAAGAAGGAATTTTTTCCTTTGCAAACTGTGCATGCCACGGCAACAGCGTGCGACGAAATAAAAAGCTTTCAATAACTTTTCATCTTCAACATCTTAAGATGAATCACACCAAGTTTGGAGATGATCGGATAAACTCTGTAGGAGGAGTTCGTTAAAATAAGACCCCTATGAAATGGCCCAAAAAATGGCAACACGTTCCAAAGTAAATCAAAATGGCGGACTTCCTGTTCGGTTTAGCATATGGTTCAAAAAGAGTTTTTTGTACCTTGAGGGCTGTTACATATGTCTTCAAATTTTGGTAATTCTAGGTGAAATGTACAGCCGGGAATGCTTCATTAAGTTCGAATTTTGAAACACAAAATTTGATGCCTCGCCTCTGGCGGACTTCCTGTTAGGTTTAGCATATGGCACCAACAGGCTTTTTTGTAGATCATAGTCTGTTACATATGTGTACCAATTTTCATAGCTCTAGGTTAAACGTACCACCGGCAATGCTTCGTTAAGTAAGAATTTTGAAACTGTAAATTTGATGCCCCGCCACCGTCATATAGTATGTCAAAAACTTTAGATTTTTTACCATGGTGTTGTCCCAGGTCTTGAGATGGTACATCCCAAGTTTGAAGTCAATCGGATTAACCGTGTAGGAGAAGCAGGCAAAAGTATGACCCCTGTAAATGTGCAGAAATTGGCCAAAATTTGACATTTAAATACTCATATCTCACTTCCTGTCTATTTTAGGGTACACAGATCAAAGAGGTTTTTGTTCATCTGGATATGCTACAGGTGCCACACAATTTTCATAGCCGTAGGACAATCGTAGCGGGACAGGGATCCGTTTAACCTATGTAGGTGGCGCTAAGGAGCCATTTTTCTGTTATCATGTATGGCGACTTTAAAATATCAAATTTTCATGCTTTTTCCCCCTTTACAAACATTTTTCATCCCATTGACTTCAAACTTGGCATTTATCATCTCAAGACCTAAGAGAATAGCTGGGCAAAAAATCTTGCCTTTTCGAAATACTATATGACGGGGGCGGGGCATCAAATATTGCCTTTAAAATTTCATTTGACCAGAAAGAGCAAATGCTGAATAACTCCCATGTACAAGCTCCAAAAAATCTCAAACTTCTCAGGCAACGTAATAGTCACGGCCTGAAAACATCTATATGACAAAATTCAGTTATACATATAGCGCCACCTAGTGGTTACAATAAATGTCATACTTTACGTTTTTAGCTACTGTGCTGAGCACGTTGAAGGGATCCAATTGAAAATTGGTCAGAAAAGCCTTAAGATGTTGATGATGCCCCACACCGAATATTGTAACTTTTCGCCAAAGGGCGTGGCCGCTACGGTGACGCAAAGTCTGAAGATTTTTCGTGACAATAAAAGCTGCATTAACTTGACCGAGATGATCCTATCTTCTCAAAATTTCACACATTTGATGAGAGTCCAGCTCTAAAGACATCTACTAACTTACATTTCATCTAACTGATAGCGCCACCTAGTGGCAATTTTTTTTCTTACGAATTTTCTTCTACGTTTTTCTCCAAACACGTTAACTGGACCTACCTCATATTTGCTCAGATGAGGGTTTCGGCCTTCATGATGTCACAACACGAAGTTTGTGAGTTTTTGCGAATTGCTATGGGCGTGGCTAAGCGCTGTTCGCCAAGAAAACAACGCCAGTTTTGAGGGTCTAAACATGCACAGAAACTCCTGAAACTTGGCACACACATCTGGCCTGGTAAAATGAGCAATATTTTATTGTTGATTGTGCTATTTTTACAAAAATGACTCAATAGCGCCCCCTCGAAATTTTTAACGAAGCAGCCCCGGTTGTACGTTTAAGCAAGAACGACGAATATTTTTAGGTGTATGAGGGAGCCCAAGACCTACAAAAAAGTCTCTTGTACCCTTATGCTAAAATGAACAGGAAGTGAGCTACGAATTTTTGAATGTCCCATTTTTGACGATTTTTGCACATTCACAGGGGGCCGACTTTTGCCCACTTCTCCTACACGTTTCATCCGACTGAGTTAAGACTTGGTCTGGACCATGTCAAGACCTGAGCCAACGACAGGGGGAAAAATTTTTACTTTTCGAAATACTATATGATGAGGGCGGGGCATCAAAATTTGTGTTTCGCACTGAAAAAGGATATGCTTGATAACTCCCCGGTACATGCTCCAAAAAATCCCAAACTTGACATGTATGTTTATCGTCAAGGCCTGAAGTTATCTCTATGACAACATTCAGTTATATATGCAGCGCCACCTAGCCCTTGAGGCATGAAAAAAAAATACCCCACATACGGTATTTTGTACAAAAAATGTAAACTCATTCTAAGTGTGATAACTAAGTCATTTATGAATAGTCTTTTAGTTTCCACCACTCAAAATGTTCACTGGCATCAGACTTATCCAAACATATATATTTTTTTATTTATTTTGGATAGCCTTTATGGACATTAAAAGCAATATCGTGAATGAAGGATATGCTTAATAACTCCACGGTACATGCTCCAAAAAAAATCCCACACTTGACATGTATGCTTATAATCAAGGCCTGAAGGTATCTCTATGACAACATTCAGTTATAAATACAGCGCCACCTAGCCCTTGAGGCTTATATTAAAAAAAAGAAAAATACCCCACATCCGGTATTTTGTACAAAAAATGTACACTCATTCTAAGTGTGATAACTAAGTCATTTATGAATATTCTTTTAGTTTCCACCACTCAAATTGTTCACTGGCTTCACACCGATCCAAACGTATGTACGTTTACATTTTGTTTTATTCATTTTTGATTGCCCCTTTGGACAATAAAAGTAACATTGTGCAATGAGTACAATGAGCGATGATGTGTATATACACTTTTACAAAAAATACCAATCAGGGCAACTCATTGCCTAAAAATAAAAAAGGACGCTGATTTTTGCAGGTCTTAAGAATCACCAAAACCCGTTGAGCTTGACACACACACTGGCAAAAAAATATTCTACATGTAAACGTTTATTATGCCATTTTCAAAGAAATTTTGCTTCCAATATGCCAGTACCCCAACGTGCCAGTACCCCAACGTGCAAGTACCCCAACGTGCAAGGACCCCAACGTGGCCCGGGCTGCGAGGGCCCTTTATAGCTGCTCGCAGCTCTAGTTAGGGCCCGAGCAGCTACCGCTGCGAGGTCCCTATTGTTTTTCGATCGGATTATTATTATTAGGGCCCGAGCAGCGACCGCTGCGAGGTCCCTATTGTTTTTGTAAAAATTATTATTATTATTATTATTATTAGGGCCCGAGCAGCGACCGCTGCGAGGTCCCTATTGTTTTTCGTTCGAATTATTATTATTATTAGGGCCCGAGCAGCGACCGCTGCGAGGTCCCTATTGTTCCTGAAGGAATTCTTATTATTATTATTCTTCTTCTTTTTCTTTGTTATTATTCTTTTCCGCAAACAACCACATTTTTTAGGCACTAAACATGAACGAAAACTCACCAAACTTTACACGCAGATCGGGTCTGGCGAAAAATTTGATATTTTAAAGTCGCCATACATGATAACAGAAAAATGGCTCTGTAGCGCCACCTACATAGGTTTAACGGATCCCTGTCCCGCTACGATTGTCCTATGGCTACGAAAATTGTGTGGCACCTGTAGCACATCCAGATGAACAAAAACCTCTTTGATATGTGTACCCTAAAATAGACAGGAAGTGAGGTATGAGTATTTGAATGTCCAATTTTGGCCCATTTTTGCACATTTACAGGGGTCATACTTTTGCCCGCTTCTCCTACACGGTTAACCCGATTGACTTCAAACTTGGGCTGTACCATCTCAACACCTGGGACAACATCATGGTAAAAAATCTAAAGTTTTTGACATACTATATGACGGTGGCGGGGCATCAAATTTACAGTTTCAAAATTCTTACTTAACGAAGCATTGCCGGTGGTACGTTTAATCTAGAGCTACGAAAATTGGTACACATATGTAACAGACTATGATCTACAAAAAAGCCTGTTGGTGCCATATGCTAAACCTAACAGGAAGTCCGCCAGAGGCGAGGCATCAAATTTTGTGTTTCAAAATTCTAACTTAATGAAGCATTCCCGGCTGTACATTTCACCTAGAGTTACCAATATTTGAAGACATATGTAACAGCCCTCAAGGTACAAAAAACTCTTTTTGAACCATATGCTAAACCGAACAGGAAGTCCGCCATTTTGATTTACTTTGGAACGTGTTGCCATTTTTTGGGCCATTTCATAGGGGTCTTATTTTAACGAACTCCTCCTACAGAGTTTATCCGATCATCTCCAAACTTGGTGTGATTCATCTTAAGATGTTGAAGATGAAAAGTTATTGAAAGCTTTTTATTTTGTCGCACGCTGTTGCCGTGGCATGCACAGTTTGCAAAGGAAAAAATTCCTTCTTAATGAAGCATTCCCAGTTGTACGAAGCAGCTAGAGCTACGAAAATTTGGAGACAAATGTAACAGCCCACGATGTACAAAAAAGTCTCTTGGTGCCATGTGCTAAACCCAACAGGAAGTCCCGTAGGGGCCGGGCATCACATTTTGAGCTAAAAAACTCCTCTTTAACGAAGCATTCCCGGTTGTACGTTTCACCTAGCGCTATGAATTTAGAGGCATACATAAGAGCCCACGATGTACAAAAAAGTCTCTTGGAACCATGTGCTAAACCAAACAGGAAGTCCGCCATTTTGATTTATGATGGGATTTGTAGCCTTTTTTGTGGCCTTTTTTAGGGGTCATATTTTAACTCCTCCTACAAAATTCATCCGACCGTGTTCAAACTTGGTGTGTTTCATCTTAAGATGTTTAAGATGCAAATTTATCGAAAGTTTTTTATTTTGTCGCACGCTGCTGCTATAGCGATGCATTGGTTGCCAAGTAAAGTGCTGCTTTGTTTTTTTTTATCTATACATGTGTGAAAACTCGTGAAACTTTGCACACACATCAGACTTGTCATTAACATGAATTTTTAGAGATTTCTTGTGCAATTTGCAATAAATCGCACCCTCTATACATTTTTTATGGAGCATTTCCGATTGGATGATTCAAGCGCGAAATAACTAAAGATGACTTGACTTGACCTAGATTTGTGAAAACTCAGAGGCATACCTATTATATTATTATTATTTTTTGTACCTTACAAGATTATCTCTTGTGCCACATTAAACCCCTTTGCAGGCCTGAGCCAAACCACGGTCCATACATTTGATACCACTGCTTTATTTCAATGGTCAAGTACTTCATAACCACACCTACTTATGCTTGTCCTTGCATATATAGTAGACAACAAAGAGCTCTTTCAACAAAAGACATTTCCATCTACAAAGTCATACAAGGTAAGCACTCTATAAATTCTGCAATCACTACACTTCTATTCCTAAATTATCACTTCAAATACCAACAATGGTTAATACAGCTACAAATTTCTTGTATGTTTATGAAGTATGATACTGTATTTATTTCTACTCCTTTGCTTTTCTACAGAACATGAACAAATCACCAAGCAAATTCTCTTTTGATAAAGACCCTCTAATCATCTCCATACGCAAAGATTGCCAACTTTTTTCCGTAAGTATACAATACATAAACTAAACAGGACAACTTTCTCAATCATATACAGTATGCCATACATATATGTATTAAGTTCTCATTTATTAACAGGTTTGTTAAAGGCACCTTTAGTGTGTTTTTCTGTTTGTAATGTTTCTCCACGAGCACGTCTAGCCATTGATATCATTTAGAACACATATGCTAACCTTTTAGAGACAATTGAAGCTTACTTGCACAGTAGCCACTATCTTAACCACTTAATTCACATGTCTACTTGACAACTTATTACATGTAGTGAAATGGTACTTTGTGCGTCTTATGCTTTTTTCTGAACACTGCTTTTCAACTCTTTCCTTAAAACCAATACATGCGGTACTGTTATACTGTATAAATATATATGTCCGTGTGTATATATTTGTATATTCTTTCAAATAAACTCGTTTTGACACACACAGCCATTGAGTAACATGCAACACGACCACAACGTTTTGCACCAACACGTTACCTCTGCTATTTAGAATCATGGAATCTAACATGACTGATTTTCATTGAATGCTTTGTCATTACAGTATGCATGCATTGATCATGCTTTCAGTCGCAACGACTTATACCAGCGCAGCCTTGATCTTCATTCCCAAATGAACCAACTAGTCCATGTGACTCGAGTCAATCGAGCACTTGAAAAACAGATAGACTTCAAAACCAAGCTTGTGAAAGAACTCCAGACTGCATTGGATATAAAGGATGCATGTGATGCATTTGTCCGTGATGGTAAGCTATATGACATCATGGAAGACACACAAACACTAACACACCAAGCATCCCCATCCTACACATTGTGTATAATGAATGACATGTTTGACAATGGACATTTTTACATTTTTTTGTTAATGCACGTTCCTTTTTTTCTGTTAGGAATATCTTGAAGGTAACATTGGACTGTTAACTAAAACACTGACTGATTATTGAGCCTCAATTTCTCAATGTATATAATGTGAATACATACTACACTTGATTACTTTCAAATGTGACTGATATCATGTAGCTATGCTGTGATCTTGCCCTCTTTCATCCACTGATAGACACTTCAAAGTTCTTTTTTTTCTGTATCTTCTCAAAATAACTGACATATTCATGGAAAAGATTGTATTTAAATTCTATCATTATTAATTACTATTATTATGTTTATGTCTTTGCCCCTGATTATGATGTTTCTATACCATAGATTTAAAAAAAAAATTTTTTTGGACATACTGTGACATGACCTTTACAATACTAATTTTTACTAAGAAAAAATCAATCACACACCATAATATTTTATACTTATCCTGCATGTATCTGGACACACCATGCCAAATTTTACACTTACATAACCATTTATGTACCTGTCGTATCCTTACTTTTATTCATCATTTCATCACACAATCCTAAAACATTGCTTTTTGACCCAGAGGATTCAACTATACCATTTTTGCGTGTCTTATTACTTACTAGCTATATTATTTATTAACGGGCAAAAACTATGAATATAAGATCACCGTCAAATATTACGTCTGTAATATCCATATACAGTGCATTACATAATATGCATTTGTATTAAGACACTACCATGCTAAAAATATGCACACGACTGTTCTGTAAACTACACCTAAGACAACCAAACTTCACAGATCTAACATGATTCTTCATTCTTTTTTGTTCTACAGATGTATCAAATGCTGCCACACAGACAGAAGAAGCCACTGAGGACATGCACGAAGACGATGATCACAATATAACAGGACAGGTTAACCCCCCTGAACTTTTAGCCCGCAGGTCAAAGCGTCCTAGGACTAATTCATCCATGGAGGTTACATTATCCTAAGACAGACTATGTGCTAACCCAAACTCTTTGACCCCAAGGGATTCATCTGTCCCAGAAAACTTTTACACTAAAGAGTTTATCTGTCCTAGGGCGCTGTTAACCCCAGGTTAAAGTGTTATTTAATCTGTCCTGTTACAACAGCTATACATAAACAGCTGCATTCCTCTCCTGTTCCATCTCTCGCACTTCTTTCATCTCTTTTTCTCCTCTACTTATACCTATGCTTGCTCATGTGCTTTTTTCCCCTTTAGATGATGTCATTGGTTAGCCTGCTTCAAAGCTACATTTTTTCTTGAATAACTGTCACACATTTGCTGTTTGCTGGACCCTACAAAACTGTCACAATACTTCACTATGTCATGAATACATATGTGTTGCACAGCGACACCACATTAAGAGTCATCAAAAAGCTTTTTATTTGATCACACACCATCTCTGTGCCATGCAATGTTTTCAAATAAACAGATGCTGGTTTTGAATATCAAACGAGCGACTTTTCATGAAACTTTGCACACACATCAGAAAGTCCACACTTTTGAATTTATTTTGGGAATTGTGCATCATTTTTGGCCTTTTACTGCACCTTTTTACACACAAGGCACGGCAAATGCATTTCTATTTTCCATGGTCCTTGTCTATTTAACAGTACCCCAACGTGGAAGTCCCCCGACTTGCATATACCCCAACGTGGCCCGGGTTGCGAGGGCCCTTTATAGCTGCTCGCAGCTCTAGTTAGGGCCCGAGCAGCGACCGCTGCGAGGTCCCTATTGTTTTTCGTTCGAATTATTATTATTATTATTATTATTCTTCTTCTTCTTCTTCTTCTTCTTCTTCTCCGTAAACGATCGCATTTTTGAGGACCTAAACATTCACGAAAACTCACCAAACTTTGCACACTCCTCAGGCCCGGCGAAAAATTTTATATTATGAAGTCGTCATAACAACGCGACTCTATAGCGCCCCCTAGCGTAGAAAAATAAAAGCCAAGCCTGGCACGTTTGAGCTAGAGCAACGAAAATTGGCAGGCACGTGTAGCACCCCGAGACGCACAAAAAAGTCTATTGGGACCATGTAGCTAAAATGTACAGGAAATGAGCTATGAATTTTTTTATGTCCAATTTTGGCCTATTTTGGCACATTCACTGTGGTCATGCTTTTTCCCCCTCTGCAAACATTTTTCATCCAATTCATATCAAACTTGGCATTTATCATCTCAAGACCTGAGAGAACAACTGGGCAAAAAGTCTTGCCTTTTAGAAATACTATATGATGGGGGCGGGGCATCAAATATTGTCTTGAAAATTTCATTTGTCCAGAAAGAGCAAATGCTTAATAACTCCCATGTTCAAGCTCCAAAAAATCTCAAACTTCTCAGGCAACGTAATAGTCACGGCCTGAAAACATCTATATGATAAAATTCAGTTATACATATAGCACCACCTAGTGGTAACAATAAATGTCATACTTTACGTTTTTAGCTACTGCGCTGAGCTCGTTGAAGGGATCCAGTTGAAAGTTGGTCAGAAAATCCTTAAGATGTTGATCATGCCCCACATCGAATATTGTAACTTTTCGCCAAAGGGCGTGGCCGCTACGGTGCCGCAAAGTCTGAAGATTTTTCGTGACAATAAAAGCTGCATGAACTTGACCGAGATGATCCCATCTTCTCAAAATTTCACACATTTGATGAGAGTCCAGCCCTAAAGACATCTACGAACTTATATTTCATCTTACTGATAGCGCCACCTAGTGGCAATTTTTTTTCTTACGAATTTTCTTGTACATTTTTCTCCAAACACGTTAACTGGACCAACCTCATATTTGCTCAGATGAGGGTTTCGGCCTTCATGATGTCACAACACGAAGTTTGTGAGTTTTCGCGAATCACTGTGGGCGTGGCTAAGCACTGTTCGCCAAGAAAACAACGCCAGTTTTGATGGTCTAAACATGCGCAGAAACTCATGAAACTTGGCACACACATCTGGCCTGGCAAAATGAGCAATATTTTATCATGTATTGTCCTATTTTTACAAAAATGACTCAATAGCGCCCCCTAGAAATTTTTAACGAAGCAGCCCCGATTGTACGTTTAAGCAAGATCTACGAAAATTTTTAGGTGTATGAGGGAGCCAAAGACCTACAAAAAAGTCTCTTGGACCCATATGCTAAAATGAACAGGAAGTGAGCTACGAATTTTTGAATGTCCCATTTTTGACGATTTTTGCACATTTTCAGGGGGCATACTTTTGCCCACTTCTCCTACACGTTTTATCCGACTGACTTATGACTTGACCTGGACCATGCCAAGACCTGAGCCAACAACAGACGGAAAATTCTTGACTTTTGGAAATACTATATGATGAGGGCGGGGCATCAAAATTTGTGTTTCGCACTGAAAAAGGATATGGTTAATAACTCCCCGATACATGCTCCAAAAAATCCCAAACTTGACATGTATGTTTATTGTCAAGGCCTGAAGGTATCTCTATGACAACATTCAGTTATATATGCAGCGCCACCTAGCCCTTGAGGCATGAAAAAAAAAATACCCCACTTACGGGATTTTGTACAAAAAATGTAAACTCATTCTAAGTGTGATAACTAAGTCATTTAGGAATATTCTTTTACTTTCCACCACTCAAAATATTCACTGGCATCAGACCTAACCAAACATACATATTTTTGTTATTTAGTTTTATGTATTTTTGATAGCCTCTATGGACATTAAAAGCAATATCGTGAATGAAGGCTATGCTTAATAACTCCCAGGTACATGCTCCAAAAAATCCCATACTTGAAATGTATATTTATAGTCAAGGCCTGAAGGTATCTCTATGACAAAATTCAGTTATAAATACAGCGCCACCTAGTCCTTGAGGCATAAAAAAAAAAAATGCCTCACTTACGGTATTTTTGCAAAAATTGTAAACTCATTGTAAGTGTGATAATTAAGTCATTTATGAATATTCTTTTACTTTCCACCACTCAATATGTTCACTGGTATCAGACCGATCCAAACATACGTATTTTTTATTTAGTTTTATTTATTTTTTGATCGCCTCTATGGACAATAAAAGCAACATTGTGCAATGAGTACGAGCGATGATGTGTGTATATATACTTTTACGAAAAATACCAATCAGGGCAACTCATTGCCTAAAAATAAAAAATAAGACGCTGATTTTTGCAGATCTTAACAATCACCAAAACCCATTGAGCTTGACACACTCATCACACCTGGCAAAAAAAATAAAAAATCCACATGTTTATCATGCCATTTTCAAAGAAATTCGGCTTCCAATGTGCCAGTACCCCAATGTGCAATTTCCCCAACGTGCAAGTACCCCAACGTGGCCCGGGCTGCGAGGGCCCTTTATAGCTGCTCGCAGCTCTAGTTATTCTTCTTCTTCTTCTTCTTCTTCTTCTCCGTAAACGATCGCATTTTTGAGGACCTAAACATTCACGAAAACTCACCAAACTTTGCACACTCCTCAGGCCCGGCGAAAAATTTTATATTATGAAGTCGTCATAACAACGCGACTCTATAGCGCCCCCTAGCGTAGAAAAATAAAAACCAAGCCTGGCACGTTTGAGCTAGAGCAACGAAAATTGGCAGGCACGTGTAGCACCCCGAGACGCACAAAAAAGTCTATTGGGACCATGTAGCTAAAATGTACAGGAAGTGAGCTATGAATTTTTTAATGTCCAATTTTGGCCTATTTTGGCACATTCACTGTGGTCATGCTTTTTCCCCCTCTGCAAACATTTTTCATCCAATTCATATCAAACTTGGCATTTATCATCTCAAGACCTGAGAGAACAACTGGGCAAAAAGTCTTGCCTTTTAGAAATACTATATGATGGGGGCGGGGCATCAAATATTGTCTTTAAAATTTCATTTGTCCAGAAAGAGCAAATGCTGAATAACTCCCATGTACAAGCTCCAAAAAATCTCAAACTTCTCAGGCAACGTAATAGTCACGGCCTGAAAACATCTATATGATAAAATTCAGTTATACATATAGCGCCACCTAGTGGTTACAATAAATGTCATACTTTACGTTTTTAGCTACTGTGCTGAGCTCGTTGAAGGGATCCAGTTGAAAATTGGTCAGAAAAGCCTTAAGATGTTGATGATGCCCCACACCGAATATTGTAACTTTTCGCCAAAGGGCGTGGCCGCTACGGTGACGCAAAGTCTGAAGATTTTTCGTGACAATAAAAGCTGCATTAACTTGACCGAGATGATCCTATCTTCTCAAAATTTCACACATTTGATGAGAGTCCAGCTCTAAAGACATCTACTAACTTACATTTCATCTAACTGATAGCGCCACCTAGTGGCAATTTTTTTTCTTACGAATTTTCTTCTACGTTTTTCTCCAAACACGTTAACTGGACCTACCTCATATTTGCTCAGATGAGGGTTTCGGCCTTCATGATGTCACAACACGAAGTTTGTGAGTTTTTGCGAATTGCTATGGGCGTGGCTAAGCGCTGTTCTCCAAGAAAACAACGCCAGTTTTGAGGGTCTAAACATGCACAGAAACTCCTGAAACTTGGTACACACATCTGGCCTGGTAAAATGAGCAATATTTTATTGTTGATTGTGCTATTTTTACAAAAATGACTCAATAGCGCCCCCTCGAAATTTTTAACGAAGCAGCCCCGGTACGTTTAAGCAAGAACGACGAATATTTTTAGGTGTATGAGGGAGCCCAAGACCTACAAAAAAGTCTCTTGTACCCATATGCTAAAATGAACAGGAAGTGAGCTGCGAATTTTTGAATGTCCCATTTTTGACGATTTTTGCACATTCACAGGGGGCAGACTTTTGCCCACTTCTCCTACACGTTTCATCCGACTGAGTTAAGACTTGGCCTGGACCATGTCAAGACCTGAGCCAACGACAGGGGGAAACATTTTTACTTTTCGAAATACTATATGATGAGGGCGGGGCATCAAAATTTGTGTTTCGCAATGAAAAAGGATATGCTTGATAACTCCCTGGTACATACTCCAAAAAATCCCAAACTTGACATGTATGTTTATCGTCAAGGCCTGAAGTTATCTCTATGACAACATTCAGTTATATATGCAGCGCCACCTAGCCCTTGAGGCATGAAAAAAAAATACCCCACATACGGTATTTTGTACAAAAAATGTAAACTCATTCTAAGTGTGATAACTAAGTCATTTATGAATATTCTTTTAGTTTCCACCACTCAAAATGTTCATTGGCATCAGACTTATCCAAACATATATATATTTTTGTTTATTTTTGATAGCCTCTATGGACATTAAAAGCAATATCGTGAATGAAGGATATGCTTAATAACTCCACGGTACATGCTCCAAAAAAAATCCCACACTTGACATGTATGCTTATAATCAAGGCTTGAAGGTATCTCTATGACAACATTTAGTTATAAATACAGCGCCACCTAGCCCTTGAGGCATTTATATATATATATATATATATATATATATATATATATATATATATAAAAAAACCCACATACGGTGTTTTGTACAAAAAATGTACACTCATTCTAAGTGTGATAACCAAGTCATTTATGAATATTCTTTTAGTTTCCACCACTCAAATTGTTCACTGGCTTCACACCGATCCAAACGTATGTACGTTTCCATTTTGTTTTATTCATTTTTGATTGCCCCTTTGTACAATAAAAGTAACATTGTGCAATGAGTACAACGAGCGATGATGTGTATATACACTTTTACAAAAAATACCAATCAGGGCAACTCATTCCCTAAAAATAAAAAAGGACGCTGATTTTTGCAGGTCTTAACAACCACCAAAACCCGTTGAGCTTGACACACACTGGCAAAAAAAAATATTCTACATGTAAACGTTTATTATGCCATTTTCAATGAAATTTTGCTTCCAATATGCCAGTACCCCAACGTGCAAGGACCCCAACGTGGCCCGGGCTGCGAGGGCCCTTTATAGCTGCTCGCAGCTCTAGTTATTATTATTCTTCTTCTTCTTCTTCTTCTTCTTCTCCGTAAACGATCGCATTTTTGAGTACCTAAACATTCACGAAAACTCACCAAACTTTGCACACTCCTCAGGCCCGGCGAAAAATTTGATATTATGAAGTCGTCATAACAACGCGACTCTATAGCGCCCCCTAGCGTAGAAAAATAAAAACCAAGCCTGGCACGTTTGAGCTAGAGCAACGAAAATTGGCAGACACGTGTAGCACCCCGAGACGCACAAAAAAGTCTATTGGGACCATGTAGCTAAAATGTACAGGAAATGAGCTATGAATTTTTTTATGTCCAATTTTGGCCTATTTTGGCACATTCACTGTGGTCATGCTTTTTCCCCCTCTGCAAACATTTTTCATCCAATTCACATCAAACTTGGCATTTATCATCTCAAGACCTGAGAGAACAACTGGGCAAAAAGTCTTGCCTTTTTGAAATACTATATGATGGGGGCGGGGCATCAAATATTGTCTTTAAAATTTCATTTGTCCAGAAAGAGCAAATGCTTAATAACTCCCATGTTCAAGCTCCAAAAAATCTCAAACTTCTCAGGCAACGTAATAGTCACGGCCTGAAAACATCTATATGATAAAATTCAGTTATACATATAGCGCCACCTAGTGGTGACAATAAATGTCATACTTTACGTTTTTAGCTACTGCGCTGAGCTCGTTGAAGGGATCCAGTTGAAAGTTGGTCAGAAAAGCCTTAAGATGTTGATCATGCCCAACACCGAATATTGTAACTTTTCGCCAAAGGGCGTGGCCGCTACGGTGCCGCAAAGTCTGAAGATTTTTCGTGACAATAAAAGCTGCATGAACTTGACCGAGATGATCCTATCTTCTCAAAATTTCACACATTTGATGAGAGTCCAGCCCTAAAGACATCTACGAACTTATATTTCATCTTACTGATAGCGCCACCTAGTGGCAATTTTTTTTCTTACGAATTTTCTTGTACATTTTTTCTCCAAACACGTTAACTGGACCAACCTCATATTTGCTCAGATGAGGGTTTCGGCCTTCATGATGTCACAACACGAAGTTTGTGAGTTTTCGCGAATCGCTGTGGGCGTGGCTAAGCACTGTTCGCCAAGAAAACAACGCCAGTTTTGAGGTTCTAAACATGCGCAGAAACTCATGAAACTTGGCACACACATCTGGCCTGGTAAAATGAACAATATTTTATTGTTGATTGTGCTATTTTTACAAAAATGACTCAATAGCGCCCCCTAGAAATTTTTAACGAAGCAGCCCCGATTGTATGTTTAAGCAAGATCTACGAAAATTTTTACGTGTATGAGGGAGCCAAAGACCTACAAAAAAGTCTCTTGGACCCATATGCTAAAATGAACAGGAAGTGAGCTACGAATTTTTGAATGTCCCATTTTTTACGATTTTTGCACATTTTCAGAGGGCATACTTTTGCCCACTTCTCCTACACGTTTTATCCGACTGACTTATGACTTGACCTGGACCATGCCAAGACCTGAGCCAACAACAGACGGAAAAATCTTGACTTTTGGAAATACTATATGATGAGGGCGGGGCATCAAAATTTGTGTTTCGCACTGAAAAAGGATATGCTTAATAACTCCCCGATACATGCTCCAAAAAATCCCAAACTTGACATGTATGTTTATCGTCAAGGCCTGAAGGTATCTCTATGACAACATTCAGTTATATATGCAGCGCCACCTAGCCCTTGAGGCATGAAAAAAAAATACCCCACTTACGGTATTTTGTACAAAAAATGTAAACTCATTCTAAGTGTGATAACTAAGTCATTTAGGAATATTCTTTTACCTTCCACCACTCAAAATATTCACTGGCATCAGACCTAACCAAACATACATATTTTTGTTATTTAGTTTTATGTATTTTTGATAGCCTCTATGGACATTAAAAGCAATATCGTGAATGAAGGCTATGCTTAATAACTCCCAGGTACATGCTCCAAAAAATCCCATATTTGAAATGTATATTTAGAGTCAAGGCCTGAAGGTATCTCTATGACAAAATTCAGTTATAAATACAGCGCCACCTAGTCCTTGAGGCATAAAAAAAAATGCCTCACTTACGGTATTTTTGCAAAAATTGTAAACTCATTGTAAGTGTGATAACTAAGTCATTTATGAATATTCTTTTACTTTCCACAACTCAATATGTTCACTGGTATCAGACCGATCCAAACATATGTATTTTTTATTTATTTTTATTTTTTATTTTTATCGCCTCTATGGACAATAAAAGCAACATTGTGCAATGAGTACGAGCGATGATGTGTGTATATATACTTTTACGAAAAATACCAATCAGAGCAACTCATTGCCTAAAAATAAAAAAAAAGACGCTGATTTTTGCAGATCTTAACAATCACCAAAACCCATTGAGCTTGACACACTCATCACACCTGGCAAAAAAAAAAAAAAAAGTCCACATGTTTATCATGCCATTTTCAAAGAAATTCTGCTTCCAATGTGCCAGTACCCCAATGTGCAAGTTCCCCAACGTGCAAGTACCCCAACGTGCAAGGACCCCAATGTGGTCCGGGCTGCGAGGGCCCTTTATAGCTGCTCGCAGCTCTAGTTATTATTATTATTATTATTATTCTTCTTTATTCTCCGCAAACGATCCCGATTTTGGGTACCTAAACATTCACGAAAACTCACCGAACTTTGCACACTCCTCAGGCCCGGCGAAAAATTTGATATTATGAAGTCGTCATAACAACGCAACTCTATAGCGCCCCCTAGCGTAGAAAAATAAAAACCAAGCCCGGCACGTTTGAGCTAGAGCAACGAAAATTGGCAGGCACGTGTAGCACCCCGAGACGCACAAAAAAGTCTATTAGGACCATGTAGCTAAAATGTACAGGAAATGAGCTATGAATTTTTTAATGTCCAATTTTGGCCTATTTTGGCACATTCACTGTGGTCATGCTTTTTCCCCCTCTGCAAACATTTTTCATCCAATTAACTTCAAACTTGGCATTTATCATCTCAAGATGTGAGAGAACAACTGGGCAAAAAGTCTTGCCTTTTCGAAATACTATATGATGGGGGCGGGGCATCAAATATTGCCTTTAAAATTTCATTTGTCCAGAAAGAGCAAATGCTTAATAACTCCCATGTTCAAGCTCCAAAAAATCTCAAACTTCTCAGGCAACGTAATAGTCACGGCCTGAAAACATCTATATGACAAAATTCAGTTCTACATATAGCGCCACCTAGTGGTTACAATAAATGTCATACTTTACTTTTTTAGCAACTGTGCTGAGCTCGTTGAAGGGATCCAGTTGAAAATTGGTCAGAAAAGCCTTAAGATGTTGATGATGCCCCACACCGAATATTGTAACTTTTCGCCAAAGGGCGTGGCCGCTACGGTGACGCAAAGTCTGAAGATTTTTCGTGACAATAAAAGCTGCATTAAACCTGACCGAGATGATCCTATCTTCTCAAAATTTCACACATTTGATGAGAGTCCAGCTCTAAAGACATCTACTAACTTACATTTCATCTAACTGATAGCGCCACCTAGTGGCAATTTTTTTTCTTACGAATTTTCTTCTACGTTTTTCTCCAAACACGTTAACTGGACCTACCTCATATTTGCTCAGATGAGGGTTTCGGCCTTCATGATGTCACAACACGAAGTTTGTGAGTTTTCGCGAATTGCTGTGGGTGTGGCTAAGCGCTGTTCGCCAAGAAAACAACGCCAGTTTTGAGGGTCTAAACATGCACAGAAACTCCTGAAACTTGGCACACACATCTGGCCTGGTAAAATGAGCAATATTTTATTGTTGATTGTGCTATTTTTAAAAAAATGACTCAATAGCGCCCCCTCGAAATTTTTAACGAAGAAGCCCCGGTTGTACGTTTAAGCAAGAACGACGAATATTTTTAGGTGTATGAGGGAGCCCAAGACCTACAAAAAAGTCTCTTGTACCCATATGCTAAAATAAACAGGAAGTGAGCTACGAATTTTTGAATGTCCCATTTTTGACGATTTTTGCACATTCACAGGGGGCAGACTTTTGCCCACTTCTCCTACACGTTTCATCCGACTGAGTTAAGACTTGGCCTGGACCATGTCAAGACCTGAGCCAACGACAGGGGGGAAAATTTTGACTTTTCGAAATACTATATGATGAGGGCGGGGCATCAAAATGTGTGTTTCACAATGAAAAAGGATATGCTTGATAACTCCCCGGTACATGCTCCAAAAAATCCCAAACTTGACATGTATGTTTATCGTCAAGGCCTGAAGTTATCTCTATGACAACATTCAGTTATATATGCAGCGCCACCTAGCCCTTGAGGCATAAAAAAAAAATACCCCACATACGGTATTTTGTACAAAAAATGTAAACTCATTCTAAGTGTGATAACTAAGTCATTTATGAATATTCTTTTAGTTTCCACCACTCAAAATGTTCACTGGCATCAGACTTATCCAAACATATATATATTTTTATTTATTTTTGATAGCCTCTATGGACATTAAAAGCAATATCGTGAATGAAGGATATGCTTAATAACTCCACGGTACATGCTCCAAAAAAAAATCCCACACTTGACATGTATGCTTATAATCAAGGCCTGAAGGTATCTCTATGACAACATTCAGTTATAAATACAGCGCCACCTAGCCCTTGAGGCTTATATATAAAAAAATAAAAATACCCCACATACGGTATTTTGTACAAAAAATGTACACTCATTCTAAGTGTGATAACTAAGTCATTTATGAATATTCTTTTAGTTTCCACCACTCAAATTGTTCACTGGCTTCACACCGATCCAAACGTATGTACGTTTCCATTTTGTTTTATTCATTTTTGATTGCCCCTTTGGACAATAAAAGTAACATTGTGCAATGAGTACAACGAGCGATGATGTGTATATACACTTTTACAAAAAAATACCAATCAGGGCAACTCATTGTCTAAAAATAAAAAAGGACGCTGATTTTTGCAGGTCTTAGCAATCACCAAAACCCGTTGAGCTTGACACACACACTGGCAAAAAAATATTCTACATGTAAACGTTTATTATGCCATTTTCAAAGAAATTTTGCTTCCAATATGCCAGTACCCCAACGTGCCAGTACCCCAACGTGCAAGTACCCCAACGTGCAAGGACCCCAACGTGGCCCGGGCTGCGAGGGCCCTTTATAGCTGCTCGCAGCTCTAGTTATTATTCTTCTTCTTCTTCTTCTTCTTCTTCTTCTCCGTAAACGATCGCATTTTTGAGTACCTAAACATTCACGAAAACTCACCAAACTTTGCACACTCCTCAGGCCCGGCGAAAAATTTGATATTATGAAGTCGTCATAACAACGCGACTCTATAGCGCCCCCTAGCGTAGAAAAATAAAAACCAAGCCTGGCACGTTTGAGCTAGAGCAACGAAAATTGGCAGACACGTGTAGCACCCCGAGACGCACAAAAAAGTCTATTGGGACCATGTAGCTAAAATGTACAGGAAATGAGCTATGAATTTTTTTATGTCCAATTTTGGCCTATTTTGGCACATTCACTGTGGTCATGCTTTTTCCCCCTCTGCAAACATTTTTCATCCAATTCACATCAAACTTGGCATTTATCATCTCAAGACCTGAGAGAACAACTGGGCAAAAAGTCTTGCCTTTTTGAAATACTATATGATGGGGGCGGGGCATCAAATATTGTCTTTAAAATTTCATTTGTCCAGAAAGAGCAAATGCTTAATAACTCCCATGTTCAAGCTCCAAAAAATCTCAAACTTCTCAGGCAACGTAATAGTCACGGCCTGAAAACATCTATATGATAAAATTCAGTTATACATATAGCGCCACCTAGTGGTGACAATAAATGTCATACTTTACGTTTTTAGCTACTGCGCTGAGCTCGTTGAAGGGATCCAGTTGAAAGTTGGTCAGAAAAGCCTTAAGATGTTGATCATGCCCAACACCGAATATTGTAACTTTTCGCCAAAGGGCGTGGCCGCTACGGTGCCGCAAAGTCTGAAGATTTTTCGTGACAATAAAAGCTGCATGAACTTGACCGAGATGATCCTATCTTCTCAAAATTTCACACATTTGATGAGAGTCCAGCCCTAAAGACATCTACGAACTTATATTTCATCTTACTGATAGCGCCACCTAGTGGCAATTTTTTTTCTTACGAATTTTCTTGTACATTTTTTCTCCAAACACGTTAACTGGACCAACCTCATATTTGCTCAGATGAGGGTTTCGGCCTTCATGATGTCACAACACGAAGTTTGTGAGTTTTCGCGAATCGCTGTGGGCGTGGCTAAGCACTGTTCGCCAAGAAAACAACGCCAGTTTTGAGGTTCTAAACATGCGCAGAAACTCATGAAACTTGGCACACACATCTGGCCTGGTAAAATGAACAATATTTTATTGTTGATTGTGCTATTTTTACAAAAATGACTCAATAGCGCCCCCTAGAAATTTTTAACGAAGCAGCCCCGATTGTATGTTTAAGCAAGATCTACGAAAATTTTTACGTGTATGAGGGAGCCAAAGACCTACAAAAAAGTCTCTTGGACCCATATGCTAAAATGAACAGGAAGTGAGCTACGAATTTTTGAATGTCCCATTTTTTACGATTTTTGCACATTTTCAGAGGGCATACTTTTGCCCACTTCTCCTACACGTTTTATCCGACTGACTTATGACTTGACCTGGACCATGCCAAGACCTGAGCCAACAACAGACGGAAAAATCTTGACTTTTGGAAATACTATATGATGAGGGCGGGGCATCAAAATTTGTGTTTCGCACTGAAAAAGGATATGCTTAATAACTCCCCGATACATGCTCCAAAAAATCCCAAACTTGACATGTATGTTTATCGTCAAGGCCTGAAGGTATCTCTATGACAACATTCAGTTATATATGCAGCGCCACCTAGCCCTTGAGGCATGAAAAAAAAATACCCCACTTACGGTATTTTGTACAAAAAATGTAAACTCATTCTAAGTGTGATAACTAAGTCATTTAGGAATATTCTTTTACCTTCCACCACTCAAAATATTCACTGGCATCAGACCTAACCAAACATACATATTTTTGTTATTTAGTTTTATGTATTTTTGATAGCCTCTATGGACATTAAAAGCAATATCGTGAATGAAGGCTATGCTTAATAACTCCCAGGTACATGCTCCAAAAAATCCCATATTTGAAATGTATATTTAGAGTCAAGGCCTGAAGGTATCTCTATGACAAAATTCAGTTATAAATACAGCGCCACCTAGTCCTTGAGGCATAAAAAAAAATGCCTCACTTACGGTATTTTTGCAAAAATTGTAAACTCATTGTAAGTGTGATAACTAAGTCATTTATGAATATTCTTTTACTTTCCACAACTCAATATGTTCACTGGTATCAGACCGATCCAAACATATGTATTTTTTATTTATTTTTATTTTTTATTTTTATCGCCTCTATGGACAATAAAAGCAACATTGTGCAATGAGTACGAGCGATGATGTGTGTATATATACTTTTACGAAAAATACCAATCAGAGCAACTCATTGCCTAAAAATAAAAAAAAAGACGCTGATTTTTGCAGATCTTAACAATCACCAAAACCCATTGAGCTTGACACACTCATCACACCTGGCAAAAAAAAAAAAAAAAGTCCACATGTTTATCATGCCATTTTCAAAGAAATTCTGCTTCCAATGTGCCAGTACCCCAATGTGCAAGTTCCCCAACGTGCAAGTACCCCAACGTGCAAGGACCCCAATGTGGTCCGGGCTGCGAGGGCCCTTTATAGCTGCTCGCAGCTCTAGTTATTATTATTATTATTATTATTCTTCTTTATTCTCCGCAAACGATCCCGATTTTGGGTACCTAAACATTCACGAAAACTCACCGAACTTTGCACACTCCTCAGGCCCGGCGAAAAATTTGATATTATGAAGTCGTCATAACAACGCAACTCTATAGCGCCCCCTAGCGTAGAAAAATAAAAACCAAGCCCGGCACGTTTGAGCTAGAGCAACGAAAATTGGCAGGCACGTGTAGCACCCCGAGACGCACAAAAAAGTCTATTAGGACCATGTAGCTAAAATGTACAGGAAATGAGCTATGAATTTTTTAATGTCCAATTTTGGCCTATTTTGGCACATTCACTGTGGTCATGCTTTTTCCCCCTCTGCAAACATTTTTCATCCAATTAACTTCAAACTTGGCATTTATCATCTCAAGATGTGAGAGAACAACTGGGCAAAAAGTCTTGCCTTTTCGAAATACTATATGATGGGGGCGGGGCATCAAATATTGCCTTTAAAATTTCATTTGTCCAGAAAGAGCAAATGCTTAATAACTCCCATGTTCAAGCTCCAAAAAATCTCAAACTTCTCAGGCAACGTAATAGTCACGGCCTGAAAACATCTATATGACAAAATTCAGTTCTACATATAGCGCCACCTAGTGGTTACAATAAATGTCATACTTTACTTTTTTAGCAACTGTGCTGAGCTCGTTGAAGGGATCCAGTTGAAAATTGGTCAGAAAAGCCTTAAGATGTTGATGATGCCCCACACCGAATATTGTAACTTTTCGCCAAAGGGCGTGGCCGCTACGGTGACGCAAAGTCTGAAGATTTTTCGTGACAATAAAAGCTGCATTAAACCTGACCGAGATGATCCTATCTTCTCAAAATTTCACACATTTGATGAGAGTCCAGCTCTAAAGACATCTACTAACTTACATTTCATCTAACTGATAGCGCCACCTAGTGGCAATTTTTTTTCTTACGAATTTTCTTCTACGTTTTTCTCCAAACACGTTAACTGGACCTACCTCATATTTGCTCAGATGAGGGTTTCGGCCTTCATGATGTCACAACACGAAGTTTGTGAGTTTTCGCGAATTGCTGTGGGTGTGGCTAAGCGCTGTTCGCCAAGAAAACAACGCCAGTTTTGAGGGTCTAAACATGCACAGAAACTCCTGAAACTTGGCACACACATCTGGCCTGGTAAAATGAGCAATATTTTATTGTTGATTGTGCTATTTTTAAAAAAATGACTCAATAGCGCCCCCTCGAAATTTTTAACGAAGAAGCCCCGGTTGTACGTTTAAGCAAGAACGACGAATATTTTTAGGTGTATGAGGGAGCCCAAGACCTACAAAAAAGTCTCTTGTACCCATATGCTAAAATAAACAGGAAGTGAGCTACGAATTTTTGAATGTCCCATTTTTGACGATTTTTGCACATTCACAGGGGGCAGACTTTTGCCCACTTCTCCTACACGTTTCATCCGACTGAGTTAAGACTTGGCCTGGACCATGTCAAGACCTGAGCCAACGACAGGGGGGAAAATTTTGACTTTTCGAAATACTATATGATGAGGGCGGGGCATCAAAATGTGTGTTTCACAATGAAAAAGGATATGCTTGATAACTCCCCGGTACATGCTCCAAAAAATCCCAAACTTGACATGTATGTTTATCGTCAAGGCCTGAAGTTATCTCTATGACAACATTCAGTTATATATGCAGCGCCACCTAGCCCTTGAGGCATAAAAAAAAAATACCCCACATACGGTATTTTGTACAAAAAATGTAAACTCATTCTAAGTGTGATAACTAAGTCATTTATGAATATTCTTTTAGTTTCCACCACTCAAAATGTTCACTGGCATCAGACTTATCCAAACATATATATATTTTTATTTATTTTTGATAGCCTCTATGGACATTAAAAGCAATATCGTGAATGAAGGATATGCTTAATAACTCCACGGTACATGCTCCAAAAAAAAATCCCACACTTGACATGTATGCTTATAATCAAGGCCTGAAGGTATCTCTATGACAACATTCAGTTATAAATACAGCGCCACCTAGCCCTTGAGGCTTATATATAAAAAAATAAAAATACCCCACATACGGTATTTTGTACAAAAAATGTACACTCATTCTAAGTGTGATAACTAAGTCATTTATGAATATTCTTTTAGTTTCCACCACTCAAATTGTTCACTGGCTTCACACCGATCCAAACGTATGTACGTTTCCATTTTGTTTTATTCATTTTTGATTGCCCCTTTGGACAATAAAAGTAACATTGTGCAATGAGTACAACGAGCGATGATGTGTATATACACTTTTACAAAAAAATACCAATCAGGGCAACTCATTGTCTAAAAATAAAAAAGGACGCTGATTTTTGCAGGTCTTAGCAATCACCAAAACCCGTTGAGCTTGACACACACACTGGCAAAAAAATATTCTACATGTAAACGTTTATTATGCCATTTTCAAAGAAATTTTGCTTCCAATATGCCAGTACCCCAACGTGCCAGTACCCCAACGTGCAAGTACCCCAACGTGCAAGGACCCCAACGTGGCCCGGGCTGCGAGGGCCCTTTATAGCTGCTCGCAGCTCTAGTTATTATTCTTCTTCTTCTTCTTCTTCTTTATTCTCCGCAAACAATCGCGATTTTGGGTACCTAAATATTCACGAAAACTCACCGAACTTTGCACACTCCTCAGGTCCGGCGAAAAATTTGATATTATGAAGTCGTTATAACAATGCGACTCGATAGCGCCCCCTAGCGTAGAAAAATAAAAACCAAGCCCGGCACGTTTGAGCTAGAGCAACAAAAATTGGCAGGCACGTGTAGTACCCCGAGACGCACAAAAAAGTCTCTTGGGACCATGTAGCTAAAATGTACAGGAAGTGAGCTATGAATTTTTTTATGTCCAATTTTGGCCTATTTTGGCACATTCACTGTGGTCATGCTTTTTCCCCCTTTGCAAACATTTTTCATCCAATTGACTTCAAACTTGGCATTTATCATCTCAAGACCTGAGAGAACAACTGGGCAAAACATCTTGCCTTTTTGAAATACTATATGACGGGGGCGGGGCATCAAATATTGCCTTTAAAATTTCATTTGTCGAGAAAGAGCAAATGCTTAATAACTCCCATGTTCAAGCTCCAAAAAATCTCAAACTTCTCAGGCAACGTAATAGTCACGGCCTGAAAACATCTATATGATAAAATTCAGTTATACATATAGCGCCACCTAGTGGTTACAATAAATGTCATACTTTACGTTTTTAGCTACTGTGCTGAGCTTGTTGAAGGGATCCATTTGAAAATTGGTCAGAAAAGCCTTAAGATGTTGATCATGCCCCACACCGAATATTGTAACTTTTCGCCAAAGGGCGTGGCCGCTACGGTGACGCAAAGTCTGAAGATTTTTCGTGAAAATAAAAGCTGCATTAACTTGACCGAGATGATCCTATCTTCTCAAAATTTCACACATTTGATGAGAGTCCAGCCCTAAAGACATCTACTGACTTATATTTCATCTAACTGATAGCGCCACCTAGTGGCAATTTTTTTTCTTACGAATTTTCTTCTACGTTTTTCTCCAAACACGTTAACTGGACCTACCTCATATTTGCTCAGATGAGGGTTTCGGCCTTCATGATGTCACAACACGAAGTTTGTGAGTTTTCGCGAATTGCTGTGGGTGTGGCTAAGCGCTGTTCGCCAAGAAAACAACGCCAGTTTTGAGGGTCTAAACATGCACAGAAACTCATGAAACTTGGCACACACATCTGGCCTGGTAAAATGAGCCATATTTTATTGTTGATTGTGCTATTTTTTACAAAAATGACTCAATAGCGCCCCCTAGAAGTTTTTAACAAAGCAGCCCCGGTTGTATGTTTAAGCAAGAACGACGAATATTTTTAGGTGTATGAGGGAGCCCAAGTCCTACAAAAAAGTCTCTTGGACCCATATGCTAAAATGAACAGGAAGTGAGCTATGAATTTTTGAATGTCCCATTTTTTACGATTTTTGCACATTCACAGGGGGCAGACTTTTGCCCACTTCTCCTACACGTTTCATCCGACTGAGTTAAGACTTGGCCTGGACCATGTCAAGACCTGAGCCAACGACAGGGGGACAAATTTTGACTTTTCGAAATACTATATGATGAGGGCGGGGCATCAAATTTTGTGTTTCGCAATGAAAAAGGATATGCTTGATAACTCCCCGGTACATGCTCCAAAAAATCCCAAACTTGACATGTATGTTTATCGTCAAGGCCTGAAGTTATCTCTGTGACAACATTCAGTTATATATGCAGCGCCACCTAGCCCTTGAGGAATAAAAAAAAAAATACCCCACATACGGTATTTTGTACAAAAAATGTACACTCATTCTAAGTGTGATAACGAAGTCATTTCTGAATAGTCTTTTAGTTTCCACCACTCAAAATGTTCACTGGCATCAGACTTATCCAAACATATATATATTTTTATTTATTTTTGATAGCCTCTATGGACATTAAAAGCAATATCGTGAATGAAGGATATGCTTAATAACTCCACGGTACATGCTCCAAAAAAAATCCCACACTTGACATGTATGCTTATAATCAAGGCCTGAAGGTATCTCTATGACAACATTCAGTTATAAATACAGCGCCACCTAGCCCTTGAGGCTTATATAAAAAAAAATAAAAATACCCCACATACGGTATTTTGTACAAAAAATGTACACTCATTCTAAGTGTGATAACTAAGTCATTTATGAATATTCTTTTAGTTTCCACCACTCAAATTGTTCACTGGCTTGACACCGATCCAAACGTATGTACGTTTCCATTTTGTTTTATTCATTTTTGATTGCCCCTTTGGACAATAAAAGTAACATTGTGCAATGAGTACAACGAGCGATGATGTGTATATACCCTTTTACAAAAAAATACCAATCAGGGCAACTCATTGCCTAAAAATAAAAAAGGACGCTGATTTTTGCAGGTCTTAACAATCACCAAAACCCGTTGAGCTTGACACACACACTGGCAAAAAAATATTCTACATGTAAACGTTTATTATGCCATTTTCAAAGAAATTTTGCTTCCAATATGCCAGTACCCCAATGTGCCAGTACCCCAACATGCAAGTACCACAACGTGCAAGGACCCCAACGTGGCCCGGGCTGCGAGGGCCCTTTATAGCTGCTCGCAGCTCTAGTTATTATTAGGGCCCGAGCAGCGACCGCTGCGAGGTCCCTATTGTTTTTGTAAAAATTATTATTATTAGGGCCCGAGCAGCGACCGCTGCGAGGTCCCTATTGTTTTTGTAAAAATTATTATTATTATTATTATTATTATTATTATTCTTTATTCTCCGCAAACGATCGCGATTTTGGGTACCTTAACATTCACGAAAACTCACCGAACTTTGCACACTCCTCAGGCCCGGCGAAAAATTTGATATTATTAAGTCGTCATAACAATGCGACTCGATAGCGCCCCCTAGCGTAGAAAAATAAAAACCAAGCCCGGCACGTTTGAGCTAGAGCAACAAAAATTGGCAGGCACGTGTAGCACCCCGAGACGCACAAAAAAGTCTGTTGGGACCATGGAGCTAAAATGTACAGGAAGTGAGCTATGAATTTTTTTATGTCCAATTTTGGCCTATTTTGGCACATTCACTGTGGTCATGCTTTTTCCCCCTCTGCAAACATTTTTCATCCAATTCACATCAAACTTGGCATTTATCATCTC
This sequence comes from Festucalex cinctus, assembly GCF_051991245.1. Taxonomy (NCBI): domain Eukaryota; kingdom Metazoa; phylum Chordata; class Actinopteri; order Syngnathiformes; family Syngnathidae; genus Festucalex; species Festucalex cinctus. The sequence goes on from NC_135431.1 coordinate 21,128,672, forward strand.
AAGACCTGAGAGAACAACTGGGCAAAACATCTTGCCTTTTTGAAATACTATATGGCGGGGGCGGGGCATCAAATATTGCCTTTAAAATTTCATTTGTCCAGAAAGAGCAAATGCTTAATAACTCCCATGTTCAAGCTCCAAAAAATCTCAAACTTCTCAGGCAACGTAATAGTCACGGCCTGAAAACATCTATATGATAAAATTCAGTTATACATATAGCGCCACCTAGTGGTTACAATAAATGTCATACTTTACGTTTTTAGCTACTGTGCTGAGCTTGTTGAAGGGATCCATTTGAAAGTTGGTCAGAAAAGCCTTAAGATGTTGATCATGCCCAACACCGAATATTGTAACTTTTCGCCAAAGGGCGTGGCCGCTACGGTGCCGCAAAGTCTGAAGATTTTTCGTGACAATAAAAGCTGCATGAACTTGACCGAGATGATCCTATCTTCTCAAAATTTCACACATTTGATGAGAGTCCAGCCCTAAAGACATCTACGAACTTATATTTCATCTTACTGATAGCGCCACCTAGTGGCAATTTTTTTTCTTACGAATTTTCTTGTACATTTTTTCTCCAAACACGTTAACTGGACCAACCTCATATTTTCTCAGATGAGGGTTTCGGCCTTCATGATGTCACAACACGAAGTTTGTGAGTTTTCGCGAATCGCTGTGGGCGTGGCTAAGCACTGTTCGCCAAGAAAACAACGCCAGTTTTGAGGGTCTAAACATGCGCAGAAACTCATGAAACTTGGCACACACATCTGGCCTGGTAAAATGAACAATATTTTATTGTTGATTGTGCTATTTTTACAAAAATGACTCAATAGCGCCCCCTAGAAATTTTTAACGAAGCAGCCCCGATTGTACGTTTAAGCAAGATCTACGAAATTTTTTACGTGTATGAGGGAGCCAAAGACCTACAAAAAAGACTCTTGGACCCATATGCTAAAATGAACAGGAAGTGAGCTACGAATTTTTGAATGTCCCATTTTTTACGATTTTTGCACATTTTCAGAGGGCATACTTTTGCCCACTTCTCCTACACGTTTTATCCGACTGACTTATGACTTGACCTGGACCATGCCAAGACCTGAGCCAACAACAGACGGAAAAATCTTGACTTTTGGAAATACTATATGATGAGGGCGGGGCATCAAAATTTGTGTTTCGCACTGAAAAAGGATATGCTTAATAACTCCCCGATACATGCTCCAAAAAATCCCAAACTTGACATGTATGTTTATCGTCAAGGCCTGAAGGTATCTCTATGACAACATTCAGTTATATATGCAGCGCCACCTAGCCCTTGAGGCATGAAAAAAAAATACCCCACTTACGGTATTTTGTACAAAAAATGTAAACTCATTCTAAGTGTGATAACTAAGTCATTTAGGAATATTCTTTTACCTTCCACCACTCAAAATATTCACTGGCATCAGACCTAACCAAACATACATATTTTTGTTATTTAGTTTTATGTATTTTTGATAGCCTCTATGGACATTAAAAGCAATATCGTGAATGAAGGCTATGCTTAATAACTCCCAGGTACATGCTCCAAAAAATCCCATATTTGAAATGTATATTTAGAGTCAAGGCCTGAAGGTATCTCTATGACAAAATTCAGTTATAAATACAGCGCCACCTAGTCCTTGAGGCATAAAAAAAAATGCCTCACTTACGGTATTTTTGAAAAAATTGTAAACTCATTGTAAGTGTGATAACTAAGTCATTTATGAATATTCTTTTACTTTCCACCACTCAATATGTTCACTGGTATCAGACCGATCCAAACATACGTATTTTTTATTTAGTTTTTGTTTTGTTTTTTTAACAATCACCAAAACCCATTGAGCTTGACACACTCATCACACCTGGCAAAAAAAAAAAAAAAAAGTCCACATGTTTATCATGCCATTTTCAAAGAAATTCTGCTTCCAATGTGCCAGTACCCCAATGTGCAAGTTCCCCAACGTGCAAGTACCCCAACGTGGCCCGGGCTGCGAGGGCCCTTTATAGCTGCTCGCAGCTCTAGTTATTCTTCTTCTTCTTCTTCTTCTTCTTCTCCGTAAACGATCGCGATTTTGGGTACCTAAACATTTACGAAAACTCACCAAACTTTGCACACTCCTCAGGCCCGGCGAAAAATTTGATATTATGAAGTCGTCATAACAACGCGACTCTATAGCGCCCCCTAGCATAGAAAAATAAAAACCAAGCCCGGCATGTTTGGGCTAGAGCAACGAAAATTGGCAGGCACGTGTAGCACCCCGAGACGCACAAAAAAGTCTATTGGGACCATGTAGCTAAAATGTACAGGAAGTGAGCTATGAATTTTTTAATGTCCAATTTTGGCCTATTTTGGCACATTCACTGTGGTCATGCTTTTTCCCCCTTTGCAAACATTTTTCATCCAATTGACTTCAAACTTGGCATTTATCATCTCAAGACCTGAGAGAACAACTGGGGAAAAAATCTTGCCTTTTCGAAATACTATATGACGGGGGCGGGGCATCAAATATTGCCTTTAAAATTTCATTTGTCCAGAAAGAGCAAATGCTTAATAACTCCCATGTTCAAGCTCCAAAAAATCTCAAACTTCTCAGGCAATGTAATAGTCACGGCCTGAAAACATCTATATGATAAAATTCAGTTATACATATAGCGCCACCTAGTGGTAACAATAAATGTCATACTTTACGTTTTTAGCTACTGCGCTGAGCTCGTTGAAGGGATCCAGTTGAAAATTGGTCAGAAAAGCCTTAAGATGTTGATCATGCCCCACACCGAATATTGTAACTTTTCGCCAAAGGGCGTGGCCGCTATGGTGCCGCAAATTCTAAAGATTTTTCGTGACAATAAAAGCTGCATTAACTTGACCGAGATGATCCTATCTTCTCAAAATTTCACACATTTGATGAGAGTCCAGCCCTAAAGACATCTATGAACTTATATTTAATCTTACTGATAGCGCCACCCAGTGGCAATTTTTTTTCTTACGAATTTTCTTCTACGTTTTTCTCCAAACACGTTAACTGGACCTACCTCATATTTGCTCAGATGAGGGATTCGGCCTTCATGATGTCACAACACGAAGTTTGTGAGTTTTCGCGAATCGCTGTGGGCGTGGCTAAGCGCTGTTCGCCAAGAAAACAACGCCAGTTTTGAGGGTCTAAACATGCACAGAAACTCATGAAACTTGGCACACACATCTGGCCTGGTAAAATGAGCCATATTTTATTGTTGCTTGTGCTATTTTTAAAAAAATGACTCAATAGCGCCCCCTAGAAGTTTTTAACAAAGCAGCCCCGGTTGTACGTTTAAGCAAGAACGACGAATATTTTTAGGTGTATGAGGGAGCCCAAGTCCTACAAAAAAAGTCTCTTGGACCCATATGCTAAAATGAACAGGAAGTGAGCTACGAATTTTTGAATGTCCCATTTTTGACAATTTTTGCACATTCACAGGGGGCAGACTTTTGCCCACTTCTCCTACACGTTTCATCTGACTGAGTTAAGACTTGACCTGGACCATGTCAAGACCTGAGCCAACGACAGGGGGAAAAATCTTGACCTTTCTAAATACTATATGATGAAGGCGGGGCATCAAAATTTGTGTTTCGCACTGAAAAAGGATATGCTTAATAACTCCCCGGTACATGCTCCAAAAAATCCCAAACTTGACATGTATGTTTATCGTCAAGGCCTGAAGCTATCTCTATGACAACATTCAGTTATATATGCAGCGCCACCTAGCCCTTGAGGCATAAAAAAAAATACCCCACATACGGTATTTTGTACAAAAAATGTAAACTCATTTTAAGTGTGATAACTCAGTCATTTATGAATATTCTTTTAGTTTCCACCACTCAAAATGTTCACTGGCATCAGACTTATCCAAACATATATATATTTTTATTTATTTTTGATAGCCTCTGTGGACATTAAAAGCAATATCGTGAATGAAGGATATGCTTAATAACTCCACGGTACATGCTCCAAAAAAAATCCCACACTTGACATGTATGCTTATAATCAAGGCCTGAAGGTATCTCTATGACAACATTCAGTTATAAATACAGCGCCACCTAGCCCTTGAGGCATATTATATATATATAAAAAAAAAAAACACATACGGTATTTTGTATAAAAAATGTAAACTCATTCTAAGTGTGACAACTAAGTCATTTATGAATATTCTTTTAGTTTCCACCACTCAAAATGTTCACTGGCTTCACACCGATCCAAACGTATGTACGTTTCCATTTTGTTTTATTCATTTTTGATTGCCCCTTTGGACAATAAAAGTAACATTGTGCAATGAGTACAACGAGCGATGATGTCTATATACACTTTTACAAAAAATACCAATCAGGGCAACTCATTGCCTAAAAATAAAAAAGGACGCTGATTTTTGCAGGTCTTAACAATCACCAAAACCCGTTGAGCTTGACACAGACTGGCAAAAAAAAAAATTCTACATGTAAACGTTTATTATGCCATTTTCAAAGAAATTTTGCTTCCAATATGCCAGTACCCCAACGTGCCAGTACCCTAACGTGCAAGTACCCCAACGTGCAAGTACCCCAACGTGCAAGGACCCCAACGCGGCCCGGGCTGCGAGGGCCCTTTATAGCTGCTCGCAGCTCTAGTTGTAATGTGGGTTTGTCATTTCCCTTTGGGTTTTATGTATACTAATTCCAATACAGAGCAGCGTTCCAAATTAAAAGCATAGATTTCAAAACAAAATATAACGAATCGTGTGATTGTTTGCGGAGAATAATAATAATAATAATGATAATAATCATAATAATAATAATAATAACAATAATAATTCCTATAAAAACAAGAGGGACCACACAGCTGTAGCTGCTTAGGCCCTAACTAGAGCTGCGAGCAGCTACAAAGGGCCCCAGGGTGCATGTTAGGGTACTGGTATGGAGGACCAAAACTGCCAAAATTCAAAATAAACTAGAGCTGCGAGCAGCTATAAAGGGCCCTCGCAGCCCGGGCCACGTTGGGGTCCTTGCACGTTGGGGTACTTGCACGTTGGGGTACTGGCACATTGGGGTACTGGCATATTGGAAGCAAAATTTCTTTGAAAATGGCATAATAAACGTTTACATGTAGAATATTTTTTTGCCAGTGTGTGTGTCAAGCTCAACGGGTTTTGGTGATTGTTAAGACCTGCAAAAATCAGCGTCCTTTTTTATTTTTAGGCAATGAGTTGCCCTGATTGGTATTTTTTTGTAAAAGTGTATATACACATCATCGCTCGTTGTACTCATTGCACAATGTTACTTTTATTGTCCAAAGGGGCAATCAAAAATGAATAAAACAAAATGGAAACATACATACGTTTGGATCGGTGTGAAGCCAGTGAACAATTTGAGTGGTGGAAACTAAAAGAATATTCATAAATGACTTAGTTATCACACTTAGAATGAGTGTACATTTTTTGTACAAAATACCGTATGTGGGGTATTTTTTTTTTTTATATAAGCCTCAAGGGCTAGGTGGCGCTGTATTTATAACTGAATGTTGTCATAGAGATACCTTCAGGCCTTGATTATAAGCATACATGTCAAGTGTGGGATTTTTTTTGGAGCATGTACCGTGGAGTTATTAAGCATATCCTTCATTCACGATATTGCTTTTAATGTCCATAGAGGCTATCAAAAATAAATAAAAATATATATATGTTTGGATAGGTCTGATGCCAGTGAACATTTTGAGTGGTGGAAACTAAAAGAATATTCATAAATGACTTCGTTATCACACTTAGAATGAGTTTACATTTTTTGTACAAAATACCGTATGTGGGGTATTTTTTTTTCTTGCCTCAAGGGCTAGGTGGCGCTGCATATATAACTGAATGTTGTCATAGAGATAACTTCAGGCCTTGACGATAAACATACATGTCAAGTTTGGGATTTTTTGGAGCATGTCCCGGGGAGTTATCAAGCATATCCTTTTACATTGCGAAACACAAATTTTGATGCCCCGCCCTCATCATATAGTATTTCGAAAAGTCAAAATTTTTCCCCCTGTCGTTGGCTCAGGTCTTGACATGGTCCAGGCCAAGTCTTAACTCAGTCGGATGAAACGTGTAGGAGAAGTGGGCAAAAGTCTGCCCCCTGTGAATGTGCAAAAATCGTCAAAAATGGGACATTCAAAAATTCGTAGCTCACTTCCTGTTCATTTTAGCATATGGGTACAAGAGACTTTTTTGTAGGTCTTGGGCTCCCCTCATACACCTAAAAATTTTCGTAGATCTTGCTTAAACGTACAACCGGGGCTGCTTCATTAAAAATTCCTAGGGGGCGCTATTGAGTCATTTTTGTAAAAATAGCACAATCAACAATAAAATATTGTTCATTTTACCAGGCCAGATGTGTGTGCCAAGTTTCATGAGTTTCTGCGCATGTTTAGACCCTCAAAACTGGCGTTGTTTTCTTGGCGAACAGTGCTTAGCCACGCCCACAGCGATTCGCGAAAACTCACAAACTTCGTGTTGTGACATCATGAAAGCCGAATCCCTCATCTGAGCAAATATGAGGTAGGTCCAGTTCACGTGTTTGGAGAAAAAACGTAGAAGAAAATTCGTAAGAAAAAAAATTGCCACTAGGTGGCGCTATCAGTAAGATGAAAGATAAGTTCATAGATGTCTTTAGGGCTGGACTCTCATCAAATGTGTGAAATTTTGAGAAGATAGGATCATCTCGGTCAAGTTAATGCAGCTTTTATTGTCACAAAAAATCTTTAGACTTTGCGGCACCGTAGCGGCCACGCCCTTTGGCGAAAAGTTACAATATTCGGTGTGGGGCATGATCAACATCTTAAGGCTTTTCTGACCAATTTTCAACTGGATCCCTTCAACGAGCTCAGCGCAGTAGCTAAAAACGTAAAGTATGACATTTATTGTTACCACTAGGTGGCGCTATATGTATAACTGAATTTTATCATATAGATGTTTTCAGGCCGTGACTATTACGTTGCCTGAGAAGTTTGAGATTTTTTGGAGCTTGAACATGGGAGTTATTAAGCATTTGCTCTTTCTGGACAAATGAAATTTTAAAGGCAATATTTGATGCCCCGCCCCCATCATATAGTATTTCGAAAAGGCAAGACTTTTTGCCCAGTTGTTCTCTCACGTCTTGAGATGATAAATGCCAAGTTTGAAGTTAATTGGATGAAAAATGCTTGCAGAGGGGGAAAAAGCATGACCACAGTGAATGTGCCAAAATAGGCCAAAATTGGACATTAAAAAATTCATAGCTCATTTCCTGTACATTTTAGCTACATGGTCCGAATAGACTTTTTTGTGCATCTTGGGGTGCTACACGTGCCTGCCACTTTTCGTTGCTCTAGCTCAAACGTGCCGGGCTTGGTTTTTATTTTTCTATGCTAGGGGGCGCTATAGAGTCGCGTTGTTATGACGACTTCATAATATCAAATTTTTCGCCGGGCCTGAGGAGTGTGCAAAGTTCGGTGAGTTTTCGTGAATGTTTAGGTACCCAAAATCGGGATCGTTTGCGGAGAATAAAGAATAATAATAATAATAATAATAATAATAATAATAATAATAACTAGAGCTGCGAGCAGCTATAAAGGGCCCTCGCAGCCCGGGCCACGTTGGGGTCCTTGCACGTTGGGGTACTGGCACGTTGGGGTACTGGCATATTGGAAGCAAAATTTCTTTGAAAATGGCATAATAAACCTTTACATGTAGAATATTTTTTGCCAGTGTGTGTGTCAAGCTCAACGGGTTTTGGTGATTGTTAAGACCTGCAAAAATCAGCGTCCTTTTTTATTTTTAGGCAATGAGTTGCCCTGATTGGTATTTTTTGTAAAAGTGTATATACACATCATCGCTCGTTGTACTCATTGCACAATGTTACTTTTATTGTCCAAAGGGGCAATCAAAAATGAATAAAACAAAATGGAAACGTACATACGTTTGGATCGGTGTGAAGCCAGTGAACAATTTGAGTGGTGGAAACTAAAAGAATATTCATAAATGACTTAGTCATCACACTTAGAATGAGTTTACATTTTTTGTACAAAATACCGTATGTGGTTTTTTTTTTTTTATATAAGCCTCAAGGGCTAGGTGGCGCTGTATTTATAACTGAATGTTGTCATCGAGATACCTTCAGGCCTTGATTATAAGCATACATGTAAAGTGTGGGATTTTTTTTGGAGCATGTACCGTGGAGTTATTAAGCATATCCTTCATTCACGATATTGCTTTTAATGTCCACAGAGGCTATCAAAAATAAATAAAAATATATATATGTTTGGATAAGTCTGATGCCAGTGAACATTTTGAGTGGTGGAAACTAAAAGAATATTCATAAATGACTTAGTTATCACACTTAGAATGAGTTTACATTTTTTGTACAAAATACCGTATGTGGGGTATTTTTTTTTTTATGCCTCAAGGGCTAGGTGGCGCTGCATATATAACTGAATGTTGTCATAGAGATAGCTTCAGGCCTTGACGATAAACATGCATGTCAAGTTTGGGATTTTTTGGAGCATGTACCGGGGAGTTATTAAGCATATCCTTTTTCAGTGCGAAACACAAATTTTGATGCCCCGCCTTCATCATATAGTATTTCGAAAGGTCAAGATTTTTCCCCCTGTCGTTGGCTCAGGTCTTGACATGGTCCAGGTCAAGTCTTAACTCAGTCAGATGAAACGTGTAGGAGAAGTGGGCAAAAGTCTGCCCCCTGTGAATGTGCAAAAATAGTCAAAAATGGGACATTCAAAAATTCGTAGCTCACTTCCTGTTCATTTTAGCATATGGGTCCAAGAGACTTTTTTGTAGGTCTTGGGCTCCCTCATACACCTAAAAATATTCGTCGTTCTTGCTTAAACGTACAACCGGGGCTGCTTCGTTAAAAACTTCTCGGGGGCGCTATTGAGTCATTTTTGTAAAAATAGCACAATCAACAATAAAATATTGCTCATTTTACCAGGCCAGATGTGTGTGCCAAGTTTCATGAGTTTCTGTGCATGTTTAGACCCTCAAAACTGGCGTTGTTTTCTTGGCGAACAGCGCTTAGCCACACCCACAGCAATTCGCGAAAACTCACAAACTTCGTGTTGTGACATCATGAAGGCCGAAACCCTCATCTGAGCAAATATGAGGTAGGTCCAGTTAACGTGTTTGGAGAAAAACGTAGAAGAAAACTCGTAAGAAAAAAAATTGCCACTAGGTGGCGCTATCAGTTAGATGAAATATAAGTCAGTAGATGTCTTTCGGGCTGGACTCTCATCAAATGTGTGAAATTTTGAGAAGATAGGATCATCTCGGTCAAGTTAATGCAGCTTTTATTTTCACGAAAAATCTTCAGACTTTGCGTCACCGTAGCGGCCACGCCCTTTGGCGAAAAGTTACAATATTCGGTGTGGGGCATGATCAACATCTTAAGGCTTTTCTGACCAATTTTCAAATGGATCCCTTCAACAAGCTCAGCACAGTAGCTAAAAACGTAAAGTATGACATTTATTGTAACCACTAGGTGGCGCTATATGTATAACTGAATTTTATCATATAGATGTTTTCAGGCCGTGACTATTACGTTGCCTGAGAAGTTTGAGATTTTTTGGAGCTTGAACATGGGAGTTATTAAGCATTTGCTCTTTCTGGACAAATGAAATTTTAAAGGCAATATTTGATGCCCCGCCCCCGTCATATAGTATTTCAAAAAGGCAAGATGTTTTGCCCAGTTGTTCTCTCAGGTCTTGAGATGATAAATGCCAAGTTTGAAGTCAATTGGATGAAAAATGTTTGCAAAGGGGGAAAAAGCATGACCACAGTGAATGTGCCAAAATAGGCCAAAATTGGACATTAAAAAATTCATAGCTCACTTCCTGTACATTTTAGCTACATGGTCCCAATAGACTTTTTTGTGCGTCTTGGGGTGCTACACGTGCCTGCCGATTTTTGTTGCTCTAGCTCAAACGTGCCGGGCTTGGTTTTTATTTTTCTACGCTAGGGGGCGCTATCGAGTCGCATTGTTATGACGACTTAATAATATCAAATTTTTCGCCGGGCCTGAGGAGTGTGCAAAGTTCGGTGAGTTTTCGTGAATGTTTAGGTACCCAAAATCGCGATCGTTTGCGGAGAATAAAGAATAATAATAATAATAATAATAATAATAATAATTTTTACAAAAACAATAGGGACCTCGCAGCGGTCGCTGCTCGGGCCCTAATAACTAGAGCTGCGAGCAGCTATAAAGGGCCCTCGCAACCCGGGCCACGTTGGGGTATATGCAAGTCGGGGGACTTGCACGTTGGGGTACTGTTAAATAGACAAGGACCATGGAAAATAGAAATGCATTTGCCGTGCCTTGTGTGTAAAAAGGTGCAGTAAAAGGCCAAAAATGATGCACAATTCCCAAAATAAATTCAAAAGTGTGGACTTTCTGATGTGTGTGCAAAGTTTCATGAAAAGTCGCTCGTTTGATATTCAAAACCAGCATCTGTTCATTTGAAAACATTGCATGGCACAGAGATGGTGTGTGATCAAATAAAAAGCTTTTTGATGACTCTTAATGTGGTGTCGCTGTGCAACACATATGTATTCATGACATAGTGAAGTATTGTGACAGTTTTGTAGGGTCCAGCAAACAGTAAATGTGTGACAGTTATTCAAGAAAAAATGTAGCTTTGAAGCAGGCTAACCAATGACATCATCTAAAGGGGAAAAAAGCACATGAGCAAGCATAGGTATAAGTAGAGGAGAAAAAGAGATGAAAGAAGTGCGAGAGATGGAACAGGAGAGGAATGCAGCTGTTTATGTATAGCTGTTGTAACAGGACAGATTAAATAACACTTTAACCTGGGGTTAACAGCGCCCTAGGACAGATAAACTCTTTAGTGTAAAAGTTTTCTGGGACAGATGAATCCCTTGGGGTCAAAGAGTTTGGGTTAGCACATAGTCTGTCTTAGGATAATGTAACCTCCATGGATGAATTAGTCCTAGGACGCTTTGACCTGCGGGCTAAAAGTTCAGGGGGGTTAACCTGTCCTGTTATATTGTGATCATCGTCTTCGTGCATGTCCTCAGTGGCTTCTTCTGTCTGTGTGGCAGCATTTGATACATCTGTAGAACAAAAAAGAATGAAGAATCATGTTAGATCTGTGAAGTTTGGTTGTCTTAGGTGTAGTTTACAGAACAGTCGTGTGCATATTTTTAGCATGGTAGTGTCTTAATACAAATGCATATTATGTAATGCACTGTATATGGATATTACAGACGTAATATTTGACGGTGATCTTATATTCATAGTTTTTGCCCGTTAATAAATAATATAGCTAGTAAGTAATAAGACACGCAAAAATGGTATAGTTGAATCCTCTGGGTCAAAAAGCAATGTTTTAGGATTGTGTGATGAAATGATGAATAAAAGTAAGGATACGACAGGTACATAAATGGTTATGTAAGTGTAAAATTTGGCATGGTGTGTCCAGATACATGCAGGATAAGTATAAAATATTATGGTGTGTGATTGATTTTTTCTTAGTAAAAATTAGTATTGTAATGGTCAAGTCACAGTATGTCCAAAATTTTTTTTTTTTTAAATCTATGGTATAGAAACATCATAATCAGGGGCAAAGACATAAACATAATAATAGTAATTAATAATGATAGAATTTAAATACAATCTTTTCCATGAATATGTCAGTTATTTTGAGAAGATACAGAAAAAAAAGAACTTTGAAGTGTCTATCAGTGGATGAAAGAGGGCAAGATCACAGCATAGCTACATGATATCAGTCACATTTGAAAGTAATCAAGTGTAGTATGTATTCACATTATATACATTGAGAAATTGCGGCTCAATAATCAGTCAGTGTTTTAGTTAACAGTCCAATGTTACCTTCAAGATATTCCTAACAGAAAAAAAGGAACGTGCATTAACAAAAAAATGTAAAAATGTCCATTGTCAAACATGTCATTCATTATACACAATGTGTAGGATGGGGATGCTTGCTGTGTTAGTGTTTGTGTGTCTTCCATGTCATATAGCTTACCATCACGGACAAATGCATCACATGCATCCTTTATATCCAGTGCAGTCTGGAGTTCTTTCACAAGCTTGGTTTTGAAGTCTATCTGTTTTTCAAGTGCTCGATTGACTCGAGTCACATGGACTAGTTGGTTCATTTGGGAATGAAGATCAAGGCTGCGCTGGTATAAGTCGTTGCGACTGGAAGCATGATCAATGCATGCATACTGTAATGACAAAGCATTCAATGAAAATCAGTCATGTTAGATTCCATGATTCTAAATAGCAGAGGTAACGTGTTGGTGCAAAACGTTGTGGTCGTGTTGCATGTTACTCAATGGCTGTGTGTGTCAAAACGAGTTTATTTGAAAGAATATACAAATATATACACACGGACATATATATTTATACAGTATAACAGTACCGCATGTATTGGTTTTAAGGAAAGAGTTGAAAAGCAGTGTTCAGAAAAAAGCACAAGACGCACAAAGTACCATTTCACTACATGTAATAAGTTGTCAAGTAGACATGTGAATTAAGTGGTTAAGATAGTGGCTACTGTGCAAGTAAGCTTCAATTGTCTCTAAAAGGTTAGCATATGTGTTCTACATGATATCAATGGCTAGACGTGCTCGTGGAGAAACATTACAAACAGAAAAACACACTAAAGGTGCCTTTAACAAACCTGTTAATAAATGAGAACTTAATACATATATGTATGGCATACTGTATATGATTGAGAAAGTTGTCCTGTTTAGTTTATGTATTGTATACTTACGGAAAAAAGTTGGCAATCTTTGCGTATGGAGATGATTACAGGGTCTTTATCAAAAGAGAATTTGCTTGGTGATTTGTTCATGTTCTGTAGAAAAGCAAAGGAGTAGAAATAAATACAGTATCATACTTCATAAACATACAAGAAATTTGTAGCTGTATTAACCATTGTTGGTATTTGAAGTGATAATTTAGGAATAGAAGTGTAGTGATTGCAGAATTTATAGAGTGCTTACCTTGTATGACTTTGTAGATGGAAATGTCTTTTGTTGAAAGAGCTCTTTGTTGTCTACTATATATGCAAGGACAAGCATAAGTAGGTGTGGTTATGAAGTACTTGACCATTGAAATAAAGCAGTGGTATCAAATGTATGGACCGTGGTTTGGCTCAGGCCTGCAAAGGGGTTTAATGTGGCACAAGAGATAATCTTGTAAGGTACAAAAAATAATAATAATATAATAGGTATGCCTCTGAGTTTTCACAAATCTAGGTCAAGTCAAGTCATCTTTAGTTATTTCGCGCTTGAATCATCCAATCGGAAATGCTCCATAAAAAATGTATAGAGGGTGCGATTTATTGCAAATTGCACAAGAAATCTCTAAAAATTCATGTTAATGACAAGTCTGATGTGTGTGCAAAGTTTCACGAGTTTTCACACATGTATAGATAAAAAAAAACAAAGCAGCACTTTACTTGGCAACCAATGCATCGCTATAGCAGCAGCGTGCGACAAAATAAAAAACTTTCGATAAATTTGCATCTTAAACATCTTAAGATGAAACACACCAAGTTTGAACACGGTCGGATAAATTTTGTAGGAGGAGTTAAAATATGACCCCTAAAAAAGGCCACAAAAAAAGGCTACAAATCCCATCATAAATCAAAATGGCGGACTTCCTGTTTGGTTTAGCACATGGTTCCAAGAGACTTTTTTGTACATCGTGGGCTCTTATGTATGCCTCTAAATTATCATAGCGCTAGGTGAAACGTACAACCGGGAATGCTTCGTTAAAGAGGAGTTTTTTAGCTCAAAATGTGATGCCCGGCCCCTACGGGACTTCCTGTTGGGTTTAGCACATGGCACCAAGAGACTTTTTTGTACATCGTGGGCTGTTACATTTGTCTCCAAATTTTCGTAGCTCTAGCTGCTTCGTACAACTGGGAATGCTTCATTAAGAAGGAATTTTTTCCTTTGCAAACTGTGCATGCCACGGCAACAGCGTGCGACAAAATAAAAAGCTTTCAATAACTTTTCATCTTCAACATCTTAAGATGAATCACACCAAGTTTGGAGATGATCGGATAAACTCTGTAGGAGGAGTTCGTTAAAATAAGACCCCTATGAAATGGCCCAAAAAATGGCAACACGTTCCAAAGTAAATCAAAATGGCGGACTTCCTGTTCGGTTTAGCATATGGTTCAAAAAGAGTTTTTTGTACCTTGAGGGCTGTTACATATGTCTTCAAATATTGGTAACTCTAGGTGAAATGTACAGCCGGGAATGCTTCATTAAGTTAGAATTTTGAAACACAAAATTTGATGCCTCGCCTCTGGCGGACTTCCTGTTAGGTTTAGCATATGGCACCAACAGGCTTTTTTGTAGATCATAGTCTGTTACATATGTGTACCAATTTTCGTAGCTCTAGATTAAACGTACCACCGGCAATGCTTCGTTAAGTAAGAATTTTGAAACTGTAAATTTGATGCCCCGCCACCGTCATATAGTATGTCAAAAACTTTAGATCTTTTACCATGATGTTGTCCCAGGTGTTGAGATTGTACAGCCCAAGTTTGAAGTCAATCGGGTTAACCGTGTAGGAGAAGCGGGCAAAAGTATGACCCCTGTAAATGTGCAAAAATGGGCCAAAATTGGACATTCAAATACTCATACCTCACTTCCTGTCTATTTTAGGGTACACATATCAAAGAGGTTTTTGTTCATCTGGATGTGCTACAGGTGCCACACAATTTTCGTAGCCATAGGACAATCGTAGCGGGACAGGGATCCGTTAAACCTATGTAGGTGGCGCTACAGAGCCATTTTTCTGTTATCATGTATGGCGACTTTAAAATATCAAATTTTTCGCCAGACCCGATCTGCGTGTAAAGTTTGGTGAGTTTTCGTTCATGTTTAGTGCCTCAAAAATGTGGTTGTTTGCGGAAAAGAATAATAACAAAGAAAAAGAAGAAGAAGAAGAAGAATAACTAGAGCTGCGAGCAGCTATAAAGGGCCCTCGCAACCTGGGCCACGTTGGGGTACTTGCACGTCGGGGTACTGGCACGTTGGGGTACTGTCAAATCGGACAAGGACCATCTAAAATGTTTTTGACAAGCTTTGTGAGTGCAAAAGGCCAAAGATGGTGTGCAATTCCCAAAATAAATTCAAAATGGCGGACTTCCTTTTAGGTTTAGCATACGGCTACAGAATACTTTTTGTAGGTCTTAAGCTAATAGGTATGCCTCCCAGTTTTCACAAATCTAGGTCAAGTCATCTTTAGTTGTGTATCGCTTGAATCATACAATTGGAAATGCTCCATAAAAATGCATAGAGGGCGCTATTGAGCACAACGTTGGGTTACTTGCACGTCAGGGTACTGGCACGTTGGGGTACTGTTACATGGAACAAGGACCATTTAAAATGTTAGTTTTTTCCATGCCTTGTTTGTGCAAAGTTTAATGAAAGAGGCCAAAAATGATGTATAATTCCCAAAATAAAATCAAAATAGCGGACTTCCTCTTTGGTTTGGCAAATGGCTACATAATACTTTTTTGTAGGTATTCTGCTGATAGGGGTCTGTCCTAATTTTCACAAATCTAGCAGAATCATACAATCGGAAATACTTCATAAAAATGTCTAGAGGGCGCTATTTATTGCAAATTGCACAATAAATCTCTAAAAATTCATGTTCATGACAAGTCTGATGTGTTTGCAAAGTTTCATGAGTTTTCACACGTATAGATAAAAAAACAAAGCAGCACTTTACTTGGCAAACAATGCATCGCTATAGCAGCAGCGTGCGACAAAATAAAACTTGCGATAACTTTGCATCTTAAACATCTTACGATGAAAGACACCAAGTTTGAAGACGGTCGGATGAACTTTGTACGAGGAGTTCGTTAAAATATGACCCCTGAAAAAGGCCACAAAAAATGGCAACAAATCCCATCGTAAATCAAAATGGCGGACTTCCTGTTTGGTTTAGCACATGGTTCCAAGAGACTTTTTTGTACATCGTAGGCTCTTATGTATGCCTGCAAATTATCATCGCGCTAGGTGAAACGTACAACCGGGAATGCTTCGTTAAAGAGGAGTTTTCTAGCTCAAAATGTGATGCCCGGCCCCTGGGGGACTTCCTGTTGGGTTTAGCACATGGCACCAAGAGACTTTTTTGTACATTGTGGGCTGTTACATATGTCTACAAATTTTTGTAGCTCTAGCTACTTCGTACAACTGGGAATGCTTCATTAAGAAGGATTTTTTTCCTTTGCAAAAAGTGCATGCCACGACAACAGCGTGCGACGAAATAAAGAGCTTTCAATAACTTTTCATCCTCAACATCTTAAGATGAGTCACACCAAGTTTGAAGATGATCGGATAAACTCTGTAGGAGGAGTTCGTTAAAATAAGACCCCTACGAAATGGCCCAAAAAATGGCAACACATTCCAAAGTAAATCAAAATGGCGGACGTCCTGTTAGGTTTAGCATATGGTTCAAAAAGAGTTTTTTGTACCTCGAGGGCTGTTATATACCTCTACAAATTTTGGTAACTCTAGGTGAAACGTACAGCCGGGTATGCTTTGTTAAAGAGGAGTTTTTTAGCTCAAAATGTGATGCCCGGCCCCTGGGGGACTTCCTGTTGGGTTTAGCACAGGGCACCAAGAGACTTTTTTGTACATCTTGGGCTGTTACATATGTCTACAAATTTTCGTAGCTCTCGCTGCTTCGTACAAATGGGAATGCTTCTTTAAGGATATTTTTTTTCCTTTGCAAACAGTGCATGCCATGACAACAGCGTGCGACGAAATACAAAGGTTTCAATATCTTTTCATCTTCAACATCTTAAGATGAATCACACCAAGTTTGAAGATGATCGGATAAACACTGTAGGAGGAGTTCGTTAAAATAAGACCCCAATGAAATGGCCAAAAAAATGGCAACACGTTCCAAAATAAATCAAAATGGCGGACTTCCTGTGAGGTTTAGCATATGGTTCAAAAAGAGTTTTTTGTAGGTCATAGCCTTTTACATATGTGTACAAATTTTCGTAGCTCTAGATTAAACGTACAACCGGCAATGCTTCGTGAAGTAAGAATTTTTAAACTCTAAATTTGATGCGTCGCCGCCGTCATATAGTATATCAAAAACTTTAGATTTTTTACAATGATGTTGTCCCAGGTGTTGAGATTGTACAGCCCAAGTTTGAAGTCAATCGGGTTAACCGTGTAGGAGAAGCGGGCAAAAGTATGACCCCTGTAAATGTGCAAAAATGGGCCAAAATTGGACATTCAAATACTCATACCTCACTTCCTGTCTATTTTAGGGTACACATATCAAAGAGGTTTTTGTTCATCTGGATGTGCTACAGGTGCCACACAATTTTCGTAGCCATAGGACAATCGTAGCGGGACAGGGATCCGTTAAACCTATGTAGGTGGCGCTACAGAGCCATTTTTCTGTTATCATGTATGGCGACTTTAAAATATCAAATTTTTCGCCAGACCCGATCTGCGTGTAAAGTTTGGTGAGTTTTCGTTCATGTTTAGTGCCTCAAAAATGTGGTTGTTTGCGGAAAAGAATAATAACAAAGAAAAAGAAGAAGAAGAAGAAGAATAACTAGAGCTGCGAGCAGCTATAAAGGGCCCTCGCAACCTGGGCCACGTTGGGGTACTTGCACGTCGGGGTACTGGCACGTTGGGGTACTGTCAAATCGGACAAGGACCATCTAAAATGTTTTTGACAAGCTTTGTGAGTGCAAAAGGCCAAAGATGGTGTGCAATTCCCAAAATAAATTCAAAATGGCGGACTTCCTTTTAGGTTTAGCATACGGCTACAGAATACTTTTTGTAGGTCTTAAGCTAATAGGTATGCCTCCCAGTTTTCACAAATCTAGGTCAAGTCATCTTTAGTTGTGTATCGCTTGAATCATACAATTGGAAATGCTCCATAAAAATGCATAGAGGGCGCTATTGAGCACAACGTTGGGTTACTTGCACGTCAGGGTACTGGCACGTTGGGGTACTGTTACATGGAACAAGGACCATTTAAAATGTTAGTTTTTTCCATGCCTTGTTTGTGCAAAGTTTAATGAAAGAGGCCAAAAATGATGTATAATTCCCAAAATAAAATCAAAATAGCGGACTTCCTCTTTGGTTTGGCAAATGGCTACATAATACTTTTTTGTAGGTATTCTGCTGATAGGGGTCTGTCCTAATTTTCACAAATCTAGCAGAATCATACAATCGGAAATACTTCATAAAAATGTCTAGAGGGCGCTATTTATTGCAAATTGCACAATAAATCTCTAAAAATTCATGTTCATGACAAGTCTGATGTGTTTGCAAAGTTTCATGAGTTTTCACACATGTATAGATAAAAAAACAAAGCAGCACTTTACTTGGCAAACAATGCATCGCTATAGCAGCAGCGTGCGACAAAATAAAACTTGCGATAACTTTGCATCTTAAACATCTTACGATGAAAGACACCAAGTTTGAAGACGGTCGGATGAACTTTGTACGAGGAGTTCGTTAAAATATGACCCCTGAAAAAGGCCACAAAAAATGGCAACAAATCCCATCGTAAATCAAAATGGCGGACTTCCTGTTTGGTTTAGCACATGGTTCCAAGAGACTTTTTTGTACATCGTAGGCTCTTATGTATGCCTGCAAATTATCATCGCGCTAGGTGAAACGTACAACCGGGAATGCTTCGTTAAAGAGGAGTTTTCTAGCTCAAAATGTGATGCCCGGCCCCTGGGGGACTTCCTGTTGGGTTTAGCACATGGCACCAAGAGACTTTTTTGTACATTGTGGGCTGTTACATATGTCTACAAATTTTTGTAGCTCTAGCTACTTCGTACAACTGGGAATGCTTCATTAAGAAGGATTTTTTTCCTTTGCAAAAAGTGCATGCCACGACAACAGCGTGCGACGAAATAAAGAGCTTTCAATAACTTTTCATCCTCAACATCTTAAGATGAGTCACACCAAGTTTGAAGATGATCGGATAAACTCTGTAGGAGGAGTTCGTTAAAATAAGACCCCTACGAAATGGCCCAAAAAATGGCAACACATTCCAAAGTAAATCAAAATGGCGGACGTCCTGTTAGGTTTAGCATATGGTTCAAAAAGAGTTTTTTGTACCTCGAGGGCTGTTATATACCTCTACAAATTTTGGTAACTCTAGGTGAAACGTACAGCCGGGTATGCTTTGTTAAAGAGGAGTTTTTTAGCTCAAAATGTGATGCCCGGCCCCTGGGGGACTTCCTGTTGGGTTTAGCACAGGGCACCAAGAGACTTTTTTGTACATCTTGGGCTGTTACATATGTCTACAAATTTTCGTAGCTCTCGCTGCTTCGTACAAATGGGAATGCTTCTTTAAGGATATTTTTTTTCCTTTGCAAACAGTGCATGCCATGACAACAGCGTGCGACGAAATACAAAGGTTTCAATATCTTTTCATCTTCAACATCTTAAGATGAATCACACCAAGTTTGAAGATGATCGGATAAACACTGTAGGAGGAGTTCGTTAAAATAAGACCCCAATGAAATGGCCAAAAAAATGGCAACACGTTCCAAAATAAATCAAAATGGCGGACTTCCTGTGAGGTTTAGCATATGGTTCAAAAAGAGTTTTTTGTAGGTCATAGCCTTTTACATATGTGTACAAATTTTCGTAGCTCTAGATTAAACGTACAACCGGCAATGCTTCGTGAAGTAAGAATTTTTAAACTCTAAATTTGATGCGTCGCCGCCGTCATATAGTATATCAAAAACTTTAGATTTTTTACAATGATGTTGTCCCAGGTGTTGAGATGGTCCATCCCAAGTTTGAAGTCAATCGGGTTAACCGTGTAGGAGAAGCGGGCAAAAGTATGACCCCTGTAAATGTGCAAAACTGGGCCAAAATTGGACATTCAGATGATCATACCTCACTTTCTGTCTATTTTAGGGTACACACATCAAAGAGGTTTTTGTTCATCTGGATGTGCTACGGGTGCCACACAATTTTCGTCGCCATAGGACAATCGTAGCGGGACAGGGATCCGTTTAACCTATGTAGGTGGCGCTATGGAGCCATTTTTCTGTTATCATGTATGGCGACTTTAAAATATCAAATTTTTCGCCAGGCCTGATGTGCGTGTAAAGTTTGGTGAGTTTTCGTTCACGTTTAGCGTCTCAAAAATGCGATTGTTTGCGGAGAAGAATAATAATAATAATAATAATAATAATAATAATAATAATAAGAATTCCTACAAAAACAATAGGGCCTCGCAGCGGCACCGCCGCCGCCGCTGCTCGGGCCCTAATAAGAATTCCTTCAGGAACAATAGGGACCTCGCAGCGGTCGCTGCTCGGGCCCTAATAAGAATTCCTTCAGGAACAATAGGGACCTCGCAGCGGTCGCTGCTCGGGCCCTAATAATTTTTACAAAAACAATAGGGACCTCGCAGCGGTCGCTGCTCGGGCCCTAATAATAATAATAATAATAATAACTAGAGCTGCGAGCAGCTATAAAGGGCCCTCGCAGCCCGGGCCACGTTGGGGTCCTTGCACGTTGGGGTACTTGCACGTTGGGGTACTGGCACATTGGGGTACTTGCACGTTGGGGTACTGGCACATTGGGGTACTTGCACGTTGGGGTACTGGCACGTTGGGGTACTGGCATATTGGAAGCAAAATTTCTTTGAAAATGGCATAATAAACGTTTACATGTAGAATATTTTTTTGCCAGTGTGTGTGTCAAGCTCAACGGGTTTTGGTGATTGTTAAGACCTGCAAAAATCAGCGTCCTTTTTTATTTTTAGGCAATGAGTTGCCCTGATTGGTATTTTTTTGTAAAAGTGTATATATACATCATCGCTCGTTGTACTCATTGCACAATGTTACTTTTATTGTCCAAAGGGGCAATCAAAAATGAATAAAACAAAATGGAAACGTACATACGTTTGGATCGGTGTGAAGCCAGTGAACAATTTGAGTGGTGGAAACTAAAAGAATATTCAGAAATGACTTAGTCATCACACTTAGAATGAGTTTACATTTTTTTGTACAAAATACCGTATGTGGGGTTTTTTTTTTATATAAGCATCAAGGGCTAGGTGGCGCTGTATTTATAACTGAATGTTGTCATCGAGATACCTTCAGGCCTTGATTATAAGCATACATGTAAAGTGTGGGATTTTTTTTGGAGCATGTACCGTGGAGTTATTAAGCATATCCTTCATTCACGATATTGCTTTTAATGTCCACAGAGGCTATCAAAAATAAATAAAAATATATATATGTTTGGATAAGTCTGATGCCAGTGAACATTTTGAGTGGTGGAAACTAAAAGAATATTCATAAATGACTTAGTTATCACACTTAGAATGAGTTTACATTTTTTGTACAAAATACGGTATGTGGGGTATTTTTTTTTTATGCCTCAAGGGCTAGGTGGCGCTGCATATATAACTGAATGTTGTCATAGAGATAGCTTCAGGCCTTGACGATAAACATACATGTTAAGTTTGGGATTTTTTGGAGCATGTACCGGGGAGTTATTAAGCATATCCTTTTTCAGTGCGAAACACAAATTTTGATGCCCCGCCTTCATCATATAGTATTTCGAAAGGTCAAGATTTTTCCCCCTGTCGTTGGCTCAGGTCTTGACATGGTCCAGGTCAAGTCTTAACTCAGTCAGATGAAACGTGTAGGAGAAGTGGGCAAAAGTCTGCGCCCTGTGAATGTGCAAAAATTGTCAAAAATGGGACATTCAAAAATTCGTAGCTCACTTCCTGTTCATTTTAGCATATGGGTCCAAGAGACTTTTTTGTAGGTCCTGGGCTCCCTCATACACCTAAAAATATTCGTCATTCTTGCTTAAACGTACAACCGGGGCTGCTTCGTTAAAAACTTCTAGGGGGCGCTATTGAGTCATTTTTGTAAAAATAGCACAATCAACAATAAAATATTGCTCATTTTACCAGGCCAGATGTGTGTGCCAAGTTTCATGAGTTTCTGTGCATGTTTAGACCCTCAAAACTGGCGTTGTTTTCTTGGCGAACAGCGCTTAGCCACACCCACAGCAATTCGCGAAAACTCACAAACTTCGTGTTGTGACATCATGAAGGCCGAAACCCTCATCTGAGCAAATATGAGGTAGGTCCAGTTAACGTGTTTGGAGAAAAACGTAGAAGAAAATTCGTAATAAAAAAAATTGCCACTCGGTGGCGCTATCAGTTAGATGAAATATAAGTCAGTAGATGTCTTTAGGGCTGGACTCTCATCAAATGTGTGAAATTTTGAGAAGATAGGATCATCTCGGTCAAGTTAATGCAGCTTTTATTTTTACGAAAAATCTTCAGACTTTGCGTCACCGTAGCGGCCACGCCCTTTGGCGAAAAGTTACAATATTCGGTGTGGGGCATGATCAACATCTTAAGCCTTTTCTGACCAATTTTCAAATGGATCCCTTCAACAAGCTCAGCACAGTAGCTAAAAACGTAAAGTATGACATTTATTGTAACCACTAGGTGGCGCTATATGTATAACTGAATTTTATCATATAGATGTTTTCAGGCCGTGACTATTACGTTGCCTGAGAAGTTTGAGATTTTTTGGAGCTTGAACATGGGAGTTATTAAGCATTTGCTCTTTCTGGACAAATGAAATTTTAAAGGCAATATTTGATGCCCCGCCCCCATCATATAGTATTTCAAAAAGGCAAGATGTTTTGCCCAGTTTTTCTCTCAGGTCTTGAGATGATAAATGCCAAGTTTGAAGTCAATTGGATGAAAAATGTTTGCAAAGGGGGAAAAAGCATGACCACAGTGAATGTGCCAAAATAGGCCAAAATTGGACATAAAAAAATTCATAGCTCACTTCCTGTACATTTTAGCTACATGGTCCCAATAGACTTTTTTGTGCGTCTCGGGGTGCTACATGTGCCTGCCAATTTTTGTTGCTCTAGCTCAAACGTGCCGGGCTTGGTTTTTATTTTTCTACGCTAGGGGGCGCTATCGAGTCGCATTGTTATGACGACTTAATAATATCAAATTTTTCGCCGGGCCTGAGGAGTGTGCAAAGTTCGGTGAGTTTTCGTGAATGTTTAGGTACCCAAAATCGCGATCGTTTGCGGAGAATAAAGAATAATAATAATAATAATAATAATAATAATAATAACTAGAGCTGCGAGCAGCTATAAAGGGCCCTCGCAGCCCGGGCCACGTTGGGGTCCTTGCACGTTGGGGTACTTGCACGTTAGGGTACTGGCACGTTGGGGTACTGGCATATTGGAAGCAAAATTTCTTTGAAAATGGCACAATAAACGTTTACATGTAGAATATTTTTTTTTGCCAGTGTGTGTCAAGCTCAACAGGTTTTGGTGATTGTTAAGACCTGCAAAAATCAGCGTCCTTTTTTATTTTTAGGCAATGAGTTGCCCTGATTGGTATTTTTTGTAAAAGTGTATATACACATCATCGCTTGTTGTACTCATTGCACAATGTTACTTTTATTGTCCAAAGGGGCAATCAAAAATGAATAAAACAAAATGGAAACGTACATACGTTTGGATCGGTGTGAAGCCAGTGAACAATTTGAGTGGTAGAAACTAAAAGAATATTCATAAATGACTTAGTTATCACACTTAGAAAGAGTTTACATTTTTTGTACAAAATACCGTATGTGGGTTTTTTTTTTTTTATGCCTCAAGGGCTAGGTGGCGCTGTATTTATAACTGAATGTTGTCATAGAGATACCTTCAGGCCTTGATTATAAGCATACATGTCAAGTGTGGGATTTTTTTTGGAGCATGTACCGTGGAGTTATTAAGCATATCCTTCATTCACGATATTGCTTTTAATGTCCACAGAGGCTATCAAAAATAAATAAAAATATATATATGTTTGGATAAGTCTGATGCCAGTGAACATTTTGAGTGGTGGAAACTAAAAGAATATTCATAAATGACTTAGTTATCACACTTAGAATGAGTTTACATTTTTTGTACAAAATACCGTATGTGGTTTTTTTTTTTTTTTTATGCCTCAAGGGCTAGGTGGCGCTGCATATATAACTGAATGTTGTCATAGAGATAACTTCAGGCCTTGACGATAAACATACATGTCAAGTTTGGGATTTTTTGGAGCATGTACTGGGGAGTTATCAAGCATATCCTTTTTCATTGCGAAACACAAATTTTGATGCCCCGCCCTCATCATATAGTATTTCGAAAAGTCAAAATTTTTCCCCCTGTCGTTGGCTCAGGTCTTGACATGGTCCAGGCCAAGTCTTAACTCAGTCGGATGAAACGTGTAGGAGAAGTGGGCAAAAGTCTGCCCCCTGTGAATGTGCAAAAATCGTAAAAAATGGGACATTCAAAAATTCATAGCTCACTTCCTGTTCATTTTAGCATTTGGGTCCAAGAGACTTTTTTGTAGGACTTGGGCTCCCTCATACACCTAAAAATATTCGTCGTTCTTGCTTAAACGTACAACCGGGGCTGCTTCGTTAAAAACTTCTAGGGGGCGCTATTGAGTCATTTTTGTAAAAATAGCACAATAAACAATAAAATATTGCTCATTTTACCAGGCCAGATGTGTGTGCCAAGTTTCATGAGTTTCTGTGCATGTTTAGACCCTCAAAACTGGCGTTGTTTTCTTGGCGAACAGCGCTTAGCCACACCCACAGCAATTCGCGAAAACTCACAAACTTCGTGTTGTGACATCATGAAGGCCGAAACCCTCATCTGAGCAAATATGAGGTAGGTCCAGTTAACGTGTTTGGAGAAAAACGTAGAAGAAAATTCGTAAGAAAAAAAATTGCCACTAGGTGGCGCTATCAGTTAGATGAAATATAAGTCAGTAGATGTCTTTAGGGCTGGACTCTCATCAAATGTGTGAAATTTTGAGAAGATAGGATCATCTCGGTCAAGTTCATGCAGCTTTTATTTTCACGAAAAATCTTCAGACTTTGCGTCACCGTAGCGGCCACACCCTTTGGCGAAAAGTTACAATATTCGGTGTGGGGCATGATCAACATCTTAAGGCTTTTCTGACCAATTTTCAAATGGATCCCTTCAACAAGCTCAGCACAGTAGCTAAAAACGTAAAGTATGACATTTATTGTAACCACTAGGTGGCGCTATATGTATAACTGAATTTTATCATATAGATGTTTTCAGGCCGTGACTATTACGTTGCCTGAGAAGTTTGAGATTTTTTGGAGCTTGAACATGGGAGTTATTAAGCATTTGCTCTTTCTGGACAAATGAAATTTTAAAGGCAATATTTGATGCCCCGCCCCCGTCATATAGTATTTCAAAAAGGCAAGATGTTTTGCCCAGTTGTTCTCTCAGGTCTTGAGATGATAAATGCCAAGTTTGAAGTCAATTGGATGAAAAATGTTTGCAAAGGGGGAAAAAGCATGACCACAGTGAATGTGCCAAAATAGGCCAAAATTGGACATAAAAAAATTCATAGCTCACTTCCTGTACATTTTAGCTACATGGTCCCAAGAGACTTTTTTGTGCGTCTCGGGGTACTACACGTGCCTGCCAATTTTTGTTGCTCTAGCTCAAACGTGCCGGGCTTGGTTTTTATTTTTCTATGCTAGGGGGCGCTATCGAGTCGCATTGTTATAACGACTTCATAATATCAAATTTTTCGCCGGACCTGAGGAGTGTGCAAAGTTCGGTGAGTTTTCGTGAATATTTAGGTACCCAAAATCGCGATTGTTTGCGGAGAATAAAGAAGAAGAAGAAGAAGAAGAATAATAACTAGAGCTGCGAGCAGCTATAAAGGGCCCTCGCAGCCCGGGCCACGTTGGGGTACTTGCACGTTGGGGAACTTGCACATTGGGGTACTGGCACATTGGAAGCAGAATTTCTTTGAAAATGGCATGATAAACATGTGGACTTTTTTTTTTTTTTTTGCCAGGTGTGATGAGTGTGTCAAGCTCAATGGGTTTTGGTGATTGTTAAGATCTGCAAAAATCAGCGTCTTTTTTTTATTTTTAGGCAATGAGTTGCTCTGATTGGTATTTTTCGTAAAAGTATATATACACACATCATCGCTCGTACTCATTGCACAATGTTGCTTTTATTGTCCATAGAGGCGATAAAAAAAATAAATAAAACTAAATAAAAAATACGTATGTTTGGATCGGTCTGATACCAGTGAACATATTGAGTGGTGGAAAGTAAAAGAATATTCATAAATGACTTAGTTATCACACTTACAATGAGTTTACAATTTTTGCAAAAATACCGTAAGTGAGGCATTTTTTTTTATGCCTCAAGGACTAGGTGGCGCTGTATTTATAACTGAATTTTGTCATAGAGATACCTTCAGGCCTTGACTCTAAATATACATTTCAAATATGGGATTTTTTGGAGCATGTACCTGGGAGTTATTAAGCATAGCCTTCATTCACGATATTGCTTTTAATGTCCATAGAGGCTATCAAAAATACATAAAACTAAATAACAAAAATATGTATGTTTGGTTAGGTCTGATGCCAGTGAATATTTTGAGTGGTGGAAGGTAAAAGAATATTCATAAATGACTTAGTTATCACACTTAGAATGAGTTTACATTTTTTGTACAAAATACCGTAAGTGGGGTATTTTTTTTTCATGCCTCAAGGGCTAGGTGGCGCTGCATATATAACTGAATGTTGTCATAGAGATACCTTCAGGCCTTGACGATAAACATACATGTCAAGTTTGGGATTTTTTTGGAGCATGTATCGGGGAGTTATTAAGCATATCCTTTTTCAGTGCGAAACACAAATTTTGATGCCCCGCCCTCATCATATAGTATTTCCAAAAGTCAAAATTTTTCCGTCTGTTGTTGGCTCAGGTCTTGGCATGGTCCAGGTCAAGTCATAAGTCAGTCGGATAAAACGTGTAGGAGAAGTGGGCAAAAGTATGCCCTCTGAAAATGTGCAAAAATCGTAAAAAATGGGACATTCAAAAATTCGTAGCTCACTTCCTGTTCATTTTAGCATATGGGTCCAAGAGACTTTTTTGTAGGTCTTTGGCTCCCTCATACACGTAAAAATTTTCGTAGATCTTGCTTAAACGTACAATCGGGGCTGCTTCGTTAAAAATTTCTAGGGGGCGCTATTGAGTCATTTTTGTAAAAATAGCACAATCAACAATAAAATATTGTTCATTTTACCAGGCCAGATGTGTGTGCCAAGTTTCATGAGTTTCTGCGCATGTTTAGACCCTCAAAACTGGCGTTGTTTTCTTGGCGAACAGTGCTTAGCCACGCCCACAGCGATTCGCGAAAACTCACAAACTTCGTGTTGTGACATCATGAAGGCCGAAACCCTCATCTGAGCAAATATGAGGTTGGTCCAGTTAACGTGTTTGGAGAAAAAATGTACAAGAAAATTCGTAAGAAAAAAAATTGCCACTAGGTGGCGCTATCAGTAAGATGAAATATAAGTTCGTAGATGTCTTTAGGGCTGGACTCTCATCAAATGTGTGAAATTTTGAGAAGATAGGATCATCTCGGTCAAGTTCATGCAGCTTTTATTGTCACGAAAAATCTTCAGACTTTGCGGCACCGTAGCGGCCACGCCCTTTGGCGAAAAGTTACAATATTCGGTGTTGGGCATGATCAACATCTTAAGGCTTTTCTGACCAACTTTCAACTGGATCCCTTCAACGAGCTCAGCGCAGTAGCTTAAAACGTAAAGTATGACATTTATTGTCACCACTAGGTGGCGCTATATGTATAACTGAATTTTATCATATAGATGTTTTCAGGCCGTGACTATTACGTTGTCTGAGAAGTTTGAGATTTTTCGGAGCTTGAACATGGGAGTTATTAAGCATTTGCTCTTTCTGGACAAATGAAATTTTCAAGGCAATATTTGATGCCTCGCCCCCGTCATATAGTATTTCAAAAAGTCAAGGTTTTTTGCCCAGTTGTTGTCTCAGGTCTTGAGATGATAAATGCCAATTTTGAAGTCAACTGGATGAAAAATGTTTGCAAAGGGGGAAAAAGCATGACCACAGTGAATGTGCCAAAATAGGCCAAAATTGGACATTAAAAAATTCATAGCTCATTTCCTGTACATTTTAGCTACATGGTCCCAATACTTTTTTGTGCGTCTCGGGGTGCTACACGTGCCTGCCAATTTTCGTTGCTCTAGCTCAAACGTGCCGGGCTTGGTTTTTATTTTTCTATGCTAGGGGGCGCTATAGAGTCGCGTTGTTATGACGACTTCATAATATCAAATTTTTCGCCGGGCCCGAAGAGTGCGCAAAGTTCGGTGAGTTTTCGTGAATATTTAGGTACCCAAAATCGCGATTGTTTGCGGAGAATAAAGAAGAAGAAGAAGAAGAAGAATAATAATAATAATTTTTACAAAAACAATAGGGACCTCGCAGCGGTCGCTGCTCGGGCCCTAATAATAATAATAATAATAATAATAATAATAATAATTTTTACAAAAACAATAGGGACCTCGCAGCGGTCGCTGCTCGGGCCCTAATAATTTTTACAAAAACAATAGGGACCTCGCAGCGGTCGCTGCTCGGGCCCTAATAATAATAATAATAATAATAATTTTTACAAAAACAATAGGGACCTCGCAGCGGTCGCTGCTCGGGCCCTAATAAATGACTCAATAAATAAATAAATGACTAAAAGTGAAAATAAAAATTAATATAAAAAAAATACAATTCCAAAATGATATCTAAAAAAATAAATATAAATGGAAATCAGTTTTTATTTTAACTTTTCATCATTTATTTAGACATTTATTTAATTATTTAGACATTTATTTAATTATTTAGTCATTTATTTATTGAGTCATTCATTTATTTATTTCGTCATTTATTTATTTAGTCATTTATTTCGTCATTTATTTATTTATTTAGAATTTTGGCAGTTTTGGGCAGTACAGCCAAGTCGAAATGTTATTCAAATATGTTATTCATATCTTGTCCACTGTCTGCTCTCACTTGTTGTCTAACAACTCGCAAGTCGCAAGTTGAGGTGACGTTGGACACGATCGTCGTCCATTGCTGGAGCGCTCCATTGCAAGCCGGCGAGACTTCCTTGTTCGCCGAGCTGCTCACTCGGCCAATGACAGGCAGTTTGCAATGGTGGAGTACAACCCAAGACATGCTTAGGACCGACCCCTCATTTGAATTACATTTCCACTTGGTTGTATGGTCCCAAAACTGTTAAAATTCTAAATAAATAAATAAATAAATGACGAAATAAATAAATAAATAAATGATGAAATGAATAAATAAATGCCTAAATAAATAGATAAATAAATGACTAAATAAATAAATAAATGTCACCTCTCTGGCAGGGAAGGAGCCCGAGCTGGTGTGTGAGGCCGAGAAGTTCCGACTAGATATAGTCGGACTCGCCTCCACACACAGCTTGGGCTCTGGTACCAGTCCTCTCGAGAGGGGTTGGACTCTCTTCCACTCTGGAGTTGCCCATGGTGAGAGGCGCAGAGCAGGTGTGGGCATACTTATTGCCCCCCGGCTCGGCGCCTGTACGTTGGGGTTCACCCCGGTAGACGAGAGGGTAGCCTCCCTTCGCCTTCGGGTGGGGGGACGGGTCCTGACTGTTGTTTGTGCATATGCACCAAACAGCAGTTCAGAGTGCCCACCCTTTTTGGAGTCCTTGGAGGGTGTGCTGGAGAGCGCTCCCCCTGGGGATTCCCTCGTCCTGCTGGATGACTTCAACGCTCACATGGGCAATGACAGTGAGACCTGGAGAGGCGTGATTGGGAGGAACGGCCGCCCCGATCGGAACCCGAGCGGAGTTCTGTTATTGGACTTCTGTGTTCGTCATGGTTTGTCCATAACGAACACCATGTTCAAACATAAGGGTGTCCATATGTGCACTTGGCACCAGGACACCCTAGGCCGCAGTTCGATGATCGACTTTGTAGTTGTGTCATCGGATTTGCGGCCGCATGTTTTGGACACTCGGGTGAAGAGAGGGGCGGAGCTGTCAACTGATCACCACCTGGTGGTGTGTTGGCTCCGATGGTGGGGGAAGATGCCGGTTCGACCTGGCAGACCCAAACGTATTGTGAGGATTTGCTGGGAACGTCTGGCGGATTCCCCTGTCAGAAAGAGTTTCAATGCCCACCTCCGGCAGAGCTTCTCCCTTGTCTCGGGGGAGGCGGGGGACATTGAGTCCGAATGGGCCATGTTCCGCGCTTCCATTGTTGAGGCGGCCGACCGCAGCTGTGACCGTAAGGTGGTCGGTGCCTGTCGCGGCGGCAATCCTCGAACCCGCTGGTGTCGGATGCCGTCAAGCTGAAGAAGGAGTCCTATCGGGCCTTTTTGGCCTGTGGGACTCCGGAGGCAGCTGACAGGTACCGGATGGCCAAGCGGCACGCAGCTTCGGCGGTTGCTGAGGCAAAAACTCGGACATGGGAGGAGTTCGGTGAGGCCATGGAAAATGACTTCCGGACAGCTTTGAAGAAATTCTGGTCCACCATCCGGCGTCTCGGGAGGGGAAAGCAGTGCACCATTAACACTGTGTATAGTGGCGATGGGGTGCTGCTGACCTCGACTCGGGACGTCGTGAAGCGGTGGGGGGAATACTTCGAAGACCTCCTCAATTCCACCTTCCTTTGAGGAAGCAGAGTCTGGGGACTCTGAGGTGGCCTCTCCTATCTCTGGGGTCGAAGTCACTGAGGTGGTTGGAAAGCTCCTCGGTGGCAGGGCCCCGAGGGTGGATGAGATCCGCCCGGAGGTCCTAAAGACTCTGGATGTTGTGGGGCTGTCGTGGTTGACACGCCTCTACAACATCGCGTGGACATCGGGGACAGTGCCTCTGGATTGGCAGACCGGGGTGGTGGTCCCCCTTTTTAAGAAGGGGGACCGGAGGGTGTGTTCCAACTACAGAGGGATCACACTCCTCAGCCTTCCTGGTAAGGTCTATTCAGGGGTGCTGGAGAGGAGGGTCCGTCGGGAAGTCGAATCTCGGATTCAGGAGGAGCAGTGTGGTTTTCGTCCTGGCCGTGGAACAGTGGACCAGCTCTACACCCTCAGCAGGGTCCTCGAGGGTGTGTGGGAGTTTGCTCAACCAGTCCACATGTGTTTTGTGGATTTGGAGAAGGCGTTCGACCGTGTCCCTCGGGGAGTCCTGTGGGGGGTGCTTCGGGAGTATGGGGTACCGAACCCCCTGATACGGGCTGTTCGGTCCCTGTACAACCGTTGCCAGAGTTTGGTCCGCATTTCCGGCAGTAAGTCGGATTCGTTTCCAGTGAGGGTTGGACTCCGCCAAGGTTGCCCTTTGTCACCGATTCTGTTCATAACTTTTGTGGACAGGATTTCTAGGCGCAGCCGAGGCGTTGAGGGGGTCCGGTTTGGTGGCCTCAGCATTGCATCTCTGCTTTTTGCAGATGATGTGGTGCTGTTGGCTTCATCAAGCCATTGCTATTCAAGGACGCATCTGTTGAGGGAGGACGCATCTGTACTTGCTCCTGCACTCGCTCATGAATTTAACTACTTGTTGATTTTTGGGATTTTTAACTACATTGTTGCAGAATGCCTGGCGGAAAAAGAGCTGACGAGAATGAGGAGATAAAATCTTCTCTTAAAAAACTCAGTGTAATGGTTGCCGAATTACTTGAAATGAAGAAGAGCATTGACACTTCTTCAGGAAATACAGCAATTGAAGACAGAGACACAGGAAAAAGATCGACGCATTGTTGCCTTGGAACAAAAAGTGGATGATTTGGAACAAAATCTTCATATCAACGATGTGATAGTCACCGGTATCGAGATCAAGCCACGCCGTGGCCCTTCGAGAGCTGCGGCTAGCAAGAGCACGGAAGATTCTGACCAATCTTCAGGGAATGAGACTGTGGAACAGCAAGTGACACTTCAACTCAGAGATTTGATGGACTGTTGATCCTGCGCACATTCAGATGTGCTTTTCGCTTCCAACTGGAGGGACACGACCACCGGCAGTTCTGATCAGGTTTGTTGACAGAAAGAAAAAGATTGCTCTTCTGAGCACAAGCTTCGTGGGAAACATGTCTACATCAACGAAAACCTCACCAAACGAAATGCTGACATCGCCAAAAAGGCACGACAAATGAGAAAGAATGGACTTATCGAAAGCACGTGGACAAAAGACTGCCGAATTTTTATTCAAACTAAAGATAACTCTGGCCAACTAAAAACACTAATCGTGAAAGGAGCTGAGGAATTGGCAGCGCTTGAGAGACAACAGTAATTCACAATATCACAACAACAACAACATCACTAATTACCCAAAGCTGGAGTTGGAAATGATTACTTGCTGACTTTGCCAAGGCTAACTCTTGTTTATACACCTGCATTGATAACATGTATTGCTGTTCCCGTTTGAATCTAAATATTGTCTGGGTCGAATTCCGTTTGGACATTTGTTGTAACAATTAAGGCTACAAGATAAGGCTGTATTGTGGCTACGATGAAACTGCTGTCAATCCACAAAATGGGGTTGGTGGTCTGGTTCCTGGAATGCGGCTGGTGTGGACCGCTCTGCTGGGTGAGCTAGGCTGAGCAGCGCACAGGAGTCATCAGATCTACAACATGCTAGCAACCAGTGGTGCTACCTGACCAGAATCGAGTGCTGAAATTGCTTGAATCGCAATGGGCAGAATGCAAGCCGATCTACTCTTCTGGAAAGCACAACATGTGTGAAAGCTGATCCGAGGTCAGCGAATACACTACTGGTGAAAGAGAAGAATTGCGCTTGCCTTGGCTGCTCGCCTGGCGGGGGGGCCTGCTGGTGGCGTCTGGGGACCGACTCACCAGTTCCAAATGACTGGGACTAGCCACAATCTACACACGGACATTCAAGATGAACTGAGCGAGCAGTGTCTGGGATAGTATGGGATGGATAACGATAAAAATTAATGACTATTCTAAATAATATATATGATTGATGTGTTATAGTAATGGGTCGATGGGGACGGGTCTCGAATAAGCTTCGGCTTCTACCCGTCAGCCCTTCTTTCGGATGTCAATGTTGCAAATGATGTGATGTGAGTGATGTAAGCTGTAATGTGTCCGAAAGGAAAAAATGAATAAACTAAGCCGTGATCTCCAACTCTCACTGGAGCGGTTCGCAGCCGAGTGTGAAGCAGTTGGGAGGAGGATCAGCACCTCCAAATCCGAGAGCATGGTCCTCAGTCGGTAAAGGGTGGCGTGTCCTCTCCGGGTCGGGGATGAGATCCTGCCCCAAGTGGAGGAGTTTAAGTATCTTGGGGTCTTGTTCATGAGTGAGGGCAGGATGAAGCGGGTGATCGACAGGCGGATCGGTGCAGCGTCTGCAGTGATGCGGACTCTGTATCGGTCAGTCGTGGTGAAGAAAGAGCTGAACCAAAAGGCAAAGCTCTCGATTTACCGGTCGATCTACGTTCCGACCCTCACCTATGGTCACGAGCTGTGGGTCGTGACCGAAAGAACGAGATCACGGATACAAGCGGCCGAAATGAGTTTCCTGCGCAGGGTGTCCGGGCTCTCCCTTAGAGATAGGGTGAGAAGCTCGGTCATCCGGGAGGGGCTCAGAGTCGAGCCGCTGCTCCTCCGCGTTGAGAGGAGCCAGCTGAGGTGGCTCGGACATCTGGTTCGGATGCCTCATGTTGAAGCTATTCACTGTTCGGATGTACACATCAGATCAAGCAGACATTTCAGAATTCTCCTCCTTGCTAATTGGACTTTCACAGTCGTCATTGATTTGATGAGAGGAAGTGGTCGTCCTTTCGAGTGTTGTGAGATTGTTGTCGATGGTGGCTGCCAGCAAGGTCTTTCCTTTTGTTTTGTTTTTTTGTTTTGTTTTTTACAGCTTAGCCAGGCTGCTCTGGAGAGGTGTTACTCCTAAAGCTGCTGCCCCCGCGACCCGACCTCGGATAAGCGGAGGAAATATGGATGGATGGATAAATAAATAAATGACAAAAAGTTAAAATAAAGACGGATTTATTTCCATTTATATTTATTTTTTTAGATATAATTTTGGAATTTTTTTTTTTTATATTCATTTTTATTTTCACTTTTAGTCTTTTATTTATTTATTTAGTCATTTATTTATTTTGATTTTGGCAGTTTTGGTCCTCCATATACTGGCACTGGTAGGTTGCATGTTAGGGTACTGGCACATTCAAAAGCCAAATTTCTTTCAAATAATAAACATAACTAGAGCTGCGAGCAGCTATAAAGGGCCCTCGCAGCCCAGGCCACGTTGGGGTACTTGCACGTTGGGGTACTGGCACATTGGAAGCAAAATTTCTTTGAAAATGGCATGATAAACCTTTATATGTGGGATTTTTTTTTATAAAGTGCAATGGGTTTTGGTGAATGTTAAGTTCTGCAAAAATCAGCGTCCTTTTATATTTTTAGTCAATGAGTTGCCCTGACTGTATTTCTTTTGAAAAGTAGATATACAAATTGTCGTTTGTTTTACTCATTGGACAATGTTGCTTTTATTGTCCATAGAGGCTGTCGAAAATAAAAAGTACTTATGTTTGGATAGGGATGATGCCAGTAACCATTTTGAGTGGTGGAAAGTAAAATAATATTCATAAATGACTTTATCACATTTAGAATGAGTTTACATTTTTTTGTAAAAATACCATCAATGGGGGATTTTTTTTTTTTTATGCGTCAAGGGCTAGGTGGCACTGTATATATAACTGAATGTTGTCATAGAGATACCTTCAGGCCTTGATTATAAACATACATGGCAAGTTTGGGATTTTTTGGAGCATGTACAGTGGAGTTATTAAGCATATCCATTTTGATTGCGAAACACAAAATTTGATGCCCCCCCCCCCCTCATCATATAGTATTTCGAAAAGTATGGCCCCTGTAAGTGTGCAAAAATCGTCAAAAATGGGACATTCAAAAATTCGTAGCTCACTTCCTGTTCATTTTAACATGTGGGTCCAAGAGACTTTTTTTGTAGGTCTTGGGCTCCCTCATACACCTAAAAATTTCAGAAGATCTTGCTTCAACGTACAACCGGGGCTGCTTCGTTAAAAATTTCTAGGGGGAGCTATTGAGTCATTTTTGTAAAAATAGAACAATACACGACAAAATATTGCTCATTTTGCCAGCCCAGATGTGTGTGCCAAGTTTAATGAGTTTCTGTGCATGTTTAGACCCTCAAAACTGGCGTTGTTTTCTTGGCGAACAGCTCTTAGTCACGCCCACAGCAATTCGCGAAAACTCACAAACTTCGTTTTGTGACATCATGAAGGCCGAAACCCTCTTCTGAGCAAATATGAGGTAGGTCCAGTTAACGTGGTTGGAGAAAAAAAAATGAAGAAAATTCGTAAGAAAAAAAAAGTGCCAGTAGGTGGCGCTGTCAGTAAGATGAAATATAAGTTTGTCGATGTGTTAAAGGCTGGACTCTCATCAAATGTGTGAAATTTTGAGAAGATGGGATCATCTGGGTCAAGTTAAAGCAGCTTTTATTGTCACGAAAAATCATCTGACTTTGCGGCACCATAACGGCCACGCCCTTTGGCGAAAAGTTACAATATTCGGCTGGGGCATGATCAACATCTTAAGGCTTTTCTGACCAATTTTCAACTGGATCCCTTCAACGAGCTAGACACAGTAGCTAAAAACGTAAAGTATGACATTTATTGTCACCTCTAGGTGGCGCTATATGAATAACTGAATTTTATTGTATAGATGTTTTCAGTCCGTGACTATTAAGTTGCATGAGAAGTTTTTTGGAGCTTGTACATGGGAGTTATTAAGCATTTTGTCTTTCTGGACAAATTAAATTTTAAAGGCAATTTTTGATGCCCCGCCCCCGTCATATAGTATTTTGAATAGTCAAGATATTTTGCCCAGTTGTTGTCTCAGGTCTTGAGATGATACCTGACAAGTTTGAAGTCAATTGGATGAAAAATGTTTGCAAAGGGGGAAAAGCATGACCACAGTGAATGGGCCAAAATGGGCCAAAATTGGACATTCAAAAATTCATAGCTCACTTCCTGTACATTTTAGGAAATGGCTTCCACTGACTTCTTTGTGCGTCTCGGGGTGCTACACGTGCCTGCCAATTTTTGTAGCTCTAGGTCAAACTGGCCGGGATTGTTTTTTATTTTTCTACGCTAGGGGGCGCTATAGAGTCGCGTTGTTATGACAATGACATAATATCAAATTTTTCGCCGGGCCCGAAGAGTATGCAAAGTTTGGTGAGTTTTCGTAAATGTTTAGGTCCTCAAATATGAGATCGTTTGCGGAGAATAAAGAAGAAGAAGAAGAAGCGGAATAATAATAATAATTCTTACAAAAACAAGAGGGACCTCGCAGCGGTCGCTGCTCGGGCCCTAATAAACCTTTACAGATGGATCGTTTTTATTGTTTTACCACGTGTGATGAGTGTGCAAAGCTCAATGAGTTTTGGTAAATGTCAAAAACCATCAAAAATCAGCGTCCTTTTTTATTTTTTGGCAATGAATTGCCCCGATTGGCATTTTTTTAAGTACAGTGTTCCCTCGTTTTCCGCTGGGGTTAGGTTACAAAAAATACCCGCAATAAATGAAATCCGCGAAGTAGTTAGCTTTATGTTTTACAACTCTTATAAATGTTTTAAGGCTCAAAAATCCCCGACCGCACAATTTATACACTTTTCTTATTGAGGCATTTACATGTTCTCCCATTTCTCTCTTGTTCAAACATTGACAATGTTCAAACCTTGAACTGGGTATATTACTGTAAAAAAAATATGCAAAATTGCACTTCAAAAAAAATCCGCGATACAGCAAGACCGCGAAAAGTGAACCGCGTTATATCGAGGGAAGACTGTACATATGTACACATCGTTAGCACAATATTGCTTTTATTGTGCATAGAGGGCATCAAAAATAAATGAATAAAATGTACATATGTATGGATAGGTCTGATGCCACTGAACATGGGTGAGTGGTGGAAAGTAAAAGAATATTCATAAATGACTTAGTTATCACACTTACAAAGAGTATCCAAATATTGTACAAAATACCATCTGTGGGGTAATTTTTTATGTTGCCCTAAGGGCTAGGTGGCGCTATATTGATAACCGACTATTGCCATAGGGCTACCTTAAAGTCGTGACTATAAACATACAGGTGAAGTTTGGGTATTTTTGTAGCATGTACCGGGGAATTATTGCACATTTCCTCTTTCATGGCGAAGGAAATGTGAAACAAAAAATTTCATGCCATGCCCCCGTCATCTAGTATTTCGAAAAGTCGTGATTTTCCCCCCTGTTGTAGGCTCAGGTCTTGACATGGTCCAGGTCAAGTTTGAAGTTTGTCCAGTTCTGCTCCTTCATACCCACCTGTTCCCAATTAGCCTGTTCACCTGCTGGTTGTTCCAAACAGGTGTTTGATGATCATTCATCAAATTTGTGTGTTTGAGAAGTAAGAATAATATGGTCAAAAAGTGCTAAACAAGTGAATCACATGTAACATTTATGCTCCTCTATAGGCAGAAGTTTCAGCATCTACCAGTGAGGAGAGGCCACAAACTCCTTTGTCTCCGAACACAAGTCATCCTCACAATCCCCGGCAGCGTCGTGTTCAGCATGCCCAAAGAGACAACAGAGAGGCCCCAAACAGGCCACCAATTGCAGGGGT
Organism: Festucalex cinctus; assembly: GCF_051991245.1. NCBI lineage: Eukaryota > Metazoa > Chordata > Actinopteri > Syngnathiformes > Syngnathidae > Festucalex > Festucalex cinctus. Next base: position 21,166,312 of record NC_135431.1, read on the forward strand.
CCGCGAGCCACAAGATGAGAGCCACACAGGCTCTGTCATGCTCATAGTGGTGCTCTCTTTGATCCTGGCTGCACTTATTTTCCGAAGGATTTACCTGGCCCATGAGTACAAGTTTGATTATGAGGTGTGACCATTCCCAGCTACCACATTAATTCAGTTCAGGGGTGCAGATGCACCAGAGGTTCGGCAGGCACTGGAACATTTATCTTTCGCGTTTCTTGTTACATCTTGTTGGCTTTCCTGTCCTTTTTTAATCACTGTGAATTTTTGTTCTCGTGCATTTTTTATGTATGCATCTGTAATCAGACTAATTTGGTATCCTGACATTTTACTCCCCCCATTTACTTAACTCTTTCAATGCTGTTGATGTTGATATTTGTCAATTGGAATATGTTCACTGCCACTGATGAAGTTGTTAGTCTTTTTAACTGAGACGTGCAAGATTGTCTGGCCCAGCTTGGTTGTGAAATCCAAGCTTCTACGTAACTAATGATGATGAGATGGTTGTAGATGGCATTATTGCAACGCTTTTAGAGCACAGCTTTTGAGATGAAGTAAAATGGGTTGAACATTTTCAACTCGCTTACAGGTTGGTATATCTGTAAGTAAATAAACAAATGTATATATATTAGGCTTGCACGATATTTCGTTTGAACATCGCAATTGCCTTGTGCGCAAAAGCCACATCGCAAGACGTGCGATGTTTTTATTTTTTATTTTTAGAGCAAGCAACGTTTTTTTTGCTTCATAAAGGTAGCAAGCTACATCCCCCCCCCCCCCCCCCCCCCCCCACTCTCACAGGCTGCTCCTGCTTTGAAAGCGCTAACAGGCACATGAGGAGAGGGCGGGAAAAGCAGCAGTGGATTTAGTCGCCAAAAGAGAGTCAAAATCCATAATACGGAAGTATTTCAGCTATAAAAAGAAGATAGAGAACAAAAAAAATCCTCTGCTGACAGTCGCCGTTGTTGCCGCAACACGAGGTTGAATCGCCATCACAAGCTCCTGTATGACCAAAACTATGTATATATAAATACTTAATAAATTTTAAAAACTACTTTTTTGTGGGTACTAATTAACAATTGTTTGCAATCAATGGCCCACATTTGTGGGAGTATTTTGTAGTATACAGTATATATATATGACAGCTTATTCCTCACAAGGGTCGGGGGGGGGGGGGGGGGCTGGGGGTCTCAGCGGACTCTGGGCAGTAGGCGGGGGACACCCTGGACTGGTTGCCAGCCAATCGCAGGGCACACAGAGACGAACAACCATCCACACTCACAAGCACACCTCGGGACAATTCGGAGCGCCCAATCAACCTGCCATGCATGTCTTTGTAATGTGGGAGGAGACCGGAGTACCCGGAGAAGACCCACGCGGGCACGGGGAGATATATGTGTGTATATATATATATATATATATATATATATATATATATATATATATATATATATATATATATATACACACACATTAGTGCTGTCAAAGTTAAAGCGTTAACTAATTAATTAATCACAAAAAATCATCGCATTAATCATTGTATTACCACATATTAATCACACTATTAATTTTGACCGCAGATGATCCCTTTTAGCCGACAGTGGATGGTTACATTAAAGGTAGCTGTTGGAGTTTGAGCAATAAACCTAACTACATGCATTAAAGTAAAGCATTTAATAAATGTTTACATATGCCGTCGGTCATTTTTTCCCATTTTAAATTCTGCAAATAATTGATTAGAAAAAGTAGGATGAGTGTGTGCAGCGGGCAAAACTGTTGGGAAAAAAAAAAGCTTTTTTAAGACAGTGATTAATCGTGATTAATCAAAATTCTACGATGTGATTAATCTGATCAAAAAATTTAATCGTTTGACAGCTCTAATTATATATATATATATATATATATATATATATATATATATATATATATATATATATATATATATTTTTTTTTTTTTTTTTTGTGGCAACAGACAACAATTGCATCGGACGTTGGACATCACGGACGTCGTTTTTCGTTTTGGGCAGTACCTTTGTATTGTCATGTGCATACGTGCAAATATGCCAATATTACATATATATATATATATTATATGTATATAATATTACATATTATATACCAAAGACTATAAAAATGGGATCCAATTGCCTCCCTGCTTGATACTCAGCATTAAAGGGATAGTTCGGCTTTTTTGACATGAATCTCTATTTCATCGTCACCTCCAGTGTGTGCGATCCACTGACTTACCCCTGACAACGTTCTGTGACACGAGTTCTGGTCCGGTGTTGGACGAGAGGACAAGAAGCCAGCAAGCTGGCTGGGGTCACTGAAATAAAGCGTTTTTCTTCTAAAAACAATTTGTGTTCAAAAGAGTGATACATTTGCATCATTAAAGTGTATGGGATACGAAAAAAAGTCACCCTCAAAGTATAAAAAAAAAAGTACAAGTACAAATAATATGATTTCAATGATTACTGTGTTAAAAACGCAATGACAAGTGCTTGTAAAAATTAGATATTTTCGTGAATTTCCAAAACATGGCAGTTCATTGGCGACGCCCCCTTTTTACGAGCCTGGACACTCGTGACGTCAGCGGGAGTACGGAAGTTGGCGAAAACAATACGAGGACATGGAGAAATACACGGATAGTGAGGTGCTTTCTGACCCGCTATCAGGTGTAGAGTTGGAATTTGACATTCCCGCAGTCTACAAGCAGTCTTCAGATGAAGATATTTCAGCCCAGTTGTATCGGTTTGAGCCTTTTCTTGGTGAAGGTGCTGGTGCACCTGTGTCCGGTCGTCTGCATACAATGGTGGCAGCTGTGACCAGTTTCAAACTGCCGAGGTAGAGAACGACATCGGTAGGCTCCAGAACACAGAATGGTAAATCTTACTCTTTATTTTAAAATGGAAATTATGGACTAACAATGCTGTTTATATTTTTGTATGGGTGAATTAGCAAATGCTTTGTGGCCAAAATGTAGCTTGGTTGAGTCCAATACACTCAAATTATTATGCTTTGTTATGGTAAAAAGCTCATTTATATTGGTAGAAGCAAAATGAACTTATCCATCTCAAAATGCAAACCATAAACTAAATGCTGCTTACTCGCTGTCGTAAGAAGTGAAGCCACCACTGCCCCTTTTACATTGCCACATGCCAACCACTGTGAGACTCAATTCACAATGGAAAAAGTTTACAATATGCATTTTGGAAATTAAATTCACCTCATACCAGTCAGATGCATGACACTTTTTTCTCCTGAAGTGCTTAAAATAGATAATCCAAGTATTTCCTCAAATAATGAACAAACTCTTTGTAAATGTTATAAATGGCTAAAAAAAAAAAAAGAAAAAAAGTTGCTTGTGCTTTGCAGGTGTTCCTGTGGTAACTGTGTAGCAATGGCAACAGACAGACGCTCTGACAGAGCGTTTGCTGTCAGAGTCCGAAGCGCAGCAGAACCAGTGCATCACCCATCACTGGACGTTCAAAGCGGTGTGCCTCAGTATGGAAGTCCTGAAGACCGCTTACCGATTCCTTCTTGTGTAGTGTCAGTAAAAAGGGGAACATTTCCATCGAATGACTACAAAGGATACCACGAAATATGATATAAATAAATACAATTATACAAAAGAAATACATGCCTTTTTCTTTTCATCCAAAGTATAAATGAACAAATCGAGAACAATCAGCGATGCCTATACATTTACAATTTTATTTTACAAATGTACAAATTGCATCTTGCGAGTCATCAGTCAAACAATTCAGTGAAAAAAAAAAAATATATATATATATATATATATATATATAGAGAGAGAGAGAGAGAGAAAGGCAGTAGCTCAGTACGCTTCCTACAATTGGTCACAAAATCCAATATCAGAGTCTGAAATTGTCATGTCTAAAACTCAACTACTACTCCATTGAAAAATAAGTAAAGTGCGAATTGTATGACCGCACAGCCTCTGCCTTGTCTGGCTTCTGAAAGTCTGCACACAGTGGTCGGCGTTCGTTCTGCACTTCCTGGTCCAGCGGCAGCTTTCAAGGAGTGTGTCCTCATCCAGATTGGCCCCCTGACAGATGGTCTCCACAATCTTCTTAAGATCCTCCATATATTCTGTAATAATATACCCATTGAATTATTTAATCGTGTTGTACATACATGAAAAATAATTACAATTAACTTTCATTTCTATTCCTACTTTTTCCCACTTTGTTGTGATTAGATTGTTGAATTGTAATTGTGGATGTAGATATTTCAAATAATAAATACATATGAAATGTTGGCTGCCCCAGGACTTTGCACACAATACAGGACTGTTTCAGAAAATTAGAATATTATGGCTTTTTTTTTTTTTGTCTTGGTCTGAGGAAATATTCTAATATTTTGAGATAGGATATTTGAGTTTTCTTAAGCTGTAAACCATAATCGTCAATATTAAAATAAAAGGCATGCAATATTTCAGTTGATTTGTAAGGAATCCAGAATGTATGGCATTTTTGCTTATTTAATTGCATTACAGAAAATAATGGAATTTATCACAATATTCTAATTTTCTGAGACAGTCCTGAAAATGCTCCTTTTCTGGACTGTACTTGGTATAGCACACAGTGTATTTCGCATCCCCATCACTTGTAACATCCTGGATCTGGTGTGCATTTTCTGCTTGGAGGGTCTGAGTTTCCACAGTCACCAAAAGAGCTCTGCCTGGACCAAACTGTCTGCACTCCTGAAAATATGATTCCATAAACATATGTAGCATGCAATGTATGTTGTTTGAGATGATCAAAACCAATTATTACAATAACTACCCTTACCCTTTTTATGTCCTTTAGCTCAAATTGAGACTACTACGGTTCTGTTTGAGGGCAAGGCTTGACATGAAGCTTCTTTTCCCCTTAAAAAAACAAAAAAACAACAACAAACTTTTAAATAAGAAACTATGTTGAAATGCAAGTAATATTTGCACCTATACAGCCATTTTATTCTTTGAAAAATGCACAATACATTTGTAAATTACATGTACATGACAAATTTGAACTAGGTGGGGTGAGCAATTTGTTTTTCCATAAATTGGTGTGTTATCAATCATGTATATTGTACAGTACATTTACTCACATTTTGGATGCAAACACCAGATATCACCCAAATCATCTTCCAAACATGTCGCCTGTGTAGCAGTTTCCTTCGACTCATACTCACTCCATAAGCATCTCATCCACCATTTGAAACAAAGTTTGAACTGTTATTAACTTGGGCATGAAGATGCCTTCAACACAGATGCACAGCACAATACATAATATAAAATAAAATAAACAAAAGGAAAGTTAGCAGTTCCTCATTAGAAATTGGTACCTTTTAGGCCGTCAGGTCACACGCGTTTTCGTTCAGTTTCGCTCCACTGCCAGGGGCACAAAATAATCTTTACTTCATAAAATAGATTTATTAGTAGTAAGTAAGAATCCGTGGAGTTCACCCTCTGAAAACCTGCCAATTTTGTATTTTCGGTGGAGAAACCCCGGCACTATTTTGCGATGAGGCGCAGTGATCTCCGGTGTGGGCGTAGTGCTATTAGGTCGGTAGTGGTGTGATTTAGGTCACATGAGCCAATCAGGTAGCTGCTGCTTTCTCCTCACCATAGCAACCGCATATCAAAAATGGCGACCACAACGTCGGAGAGCGAAGAAGAGCGAAAGGAGAAAAAAGTTAAAAAGAAAGTGGTGAAAAAACTTCGTTCCCGTTCAGGTTTGCCCATCGCTTCAGCTGGCCCCGTCCTTCCAGCCATCTGCATTATTTGTAAAAATAAATTTCAAAGTATATTCGTCTGGGATCGGAAGGCACACGGAAGAGGGATCATCTCGCCAAAGCAGTAACATTGTCAGCGGGTATGTGCTACACACACGCATGCCCATTTCTGTTATTAATGTGACCGATATTTTGTATAGGGCTGAAAATAATTTGTTGCTAGGTTAAGTTTTAAGGCTATAGTTTATTAAAAACGCGAGCTGCTGAATGATTTATCGAGTGAATCCAACAGTTGTTACCAAACTCAAGTTACCTGTGCCCATCAGAGTCATAATAGAGAGTCACAGCTACACGCTCCCTTTTCCCCAAACTCTCTCTCATCAACCTCAACAAACACTTTACTTAAATCTGTGATGTGCATATACTGTAAAGAGGTGATGTGACAATAACACTTAGAATGTAATTCTTTTTTGTCTAAAGGCGGGTTGCTGCATCCAGCTGAGATGAAGAAAGACTGTTCCATTCTTCTGCATATTCAAGACAAAAGACTGTGTCACAATGGAGGTGCAGTTTTGTTTCAGAGATTACACAAGGTTCTTAAAGTCAACAGAAACAGCAACCAGGGACGAACAAATGTGAGTTGTTACATTGCACTATTTCATTGTCACTTTGCTAAAATTACACATTTCAAAAGTAAAGCATTGGTCAGCAATATGTCACTTGTATTCTGTTTACATTTTCGAGACAGCATTAATTAGAAAGCATGACTCTGCACATGTTAAGTGAGTGTAGGTGTGTTTCAGACAACCCTATGCTGAGCGCTACAAACTCTTTTGTGAACAAGTAATCCGTCAAAGGATTATAGTTGACAAAGATGTGATGAGAATGGACAAGCTAAGAGGTTTGTGAACAGTGTTAAGAAACACGGGGATCTTGATGCTTCAGACTACAGGTAACGTATAAATCTTCACATTGAAAAACATTGTCTGAAATCTATGGGAAGAGATTTGTCTAAAATCTCACTGTTTCAGAAAAAAATAGTTTGCTGACAAGCTCAATTTAAGTTAAAAATAAATAAATAAATAAAATTGATTCTCTAAAAATGAAAACTAGTTGGTTGTTAATTATTATATGCAAATGTGTTTTTTTGTCTTCTGTATTTATAATTTTTCTTTGACCAAGAAAGTATATAGGCCTATAGGTATATTTTTATTTCTATCCAAATATACGATTATTCACTAGAATTTTCAGTAGGATATCCGAATACCAAAATATTCGATAGCTGCAGCACTAATAATACTAATTTTGAGTTGTGGCACGCCCACACGAGTTATTTTACCACACACCCATGTCAAAACTAGCTTACTGCACACACTGCACCCCAACGTCAAATTTTTGCTAACGTCATAATAATAATAATAATAATAACGGTAACACTTTATAATAACTACCCGTTATAACTAGTTAATAGACCATTAGTAAACTGTTAATTAATGAGTTATTAATGACTTATTAAATGTTTGTTAACTGTTTGTTAAGGTTTTAAAATGATGTCTATACATAGTAAAAAATTTATTTTTAAACTGTTAGTTATTGAACTCTAAATGACTTGTTAACTGTATAGTAATTATTCATAACTATATTTTATAAATTAGTAATACATCGTTAACAAGCTATTAGAAAATTACTTACTAATGACTTGATAAGTATTACTTCATAGTTTGTATAGGTTATTGGGACGTTATTATAAAGTTGCCACTATTCCTCATTTATTACGTGTTAGTAAATGTGGAGTAGTTGCAACTTTAGAATAACGTCCCAATAACATAAATAGAGTAATAACTAATATTTAAGTTGTAGATTAACTCACTTCTTTACAGCAGTTGTTAATAGTTTGTTAACCATCTACTAATACTATACCAGTGAAACTTTGTAGAGGAGCACATGAGTGGAAAAAGTTCAATGGTACGGAAAATTGATATTTAGGCATGGTAAGGCATAGTAATTTTATATTTTAAATTTTACCTTCAAATTCTGTACTTTCAACTTGTTCCACCTGTTTGTTGTTTGACAAAGTTTCATAGTTATTAGTAGATGGTTAACATCTACTATGTAAAGAATTAGCTAATATATAAGTTAAATATTAGTAAGTAGTAGGGGTGTTAAAAAAAAAATCGATTCGGCGATATATCGCGATACTACATCGCGCAATTCTCGAATCGATTTTTTTTTTTTTTTAGGATTCACACCTTGAGCATGGAAGAATGTTATATGAACGGAACATTAAGCCTTAATATTTTATTTTAATGCTGTTCAAACATGAAACAGATTACAACCTCTATAAGACTGAAATTTCAGATAAATAAATAATACATTTTCATATAAATCTTACACTCTACAAGCTTACTGATTAGTATTTTCTAAATTTGAATGAAAAAAATCGCAACAATCGACTTATAAATTCGTATCGGGATTAATCGGTATCGAATCGAATCGTGACCTGTGAATCGTGATACGAATCGAATCGTCAGGTACTAGGCAATTCACACCCCCTAGTAAGTAGCTAATTTATACTATTGGGATATTATCGTAAAGTTGCAACTGTTCCTCATTTAATAACAGTTAATAAATGAGGAATAGCTACCACTTTAGAATAACGCCTTAATAACAGATGTAAACTATTAACTGATACTTAACAAGTCATTATTAAGTAATTTACTAATAGTTTGTTAACTTAGTCTTACTAATTTATAATATATAGTTACAAATGATTAATATACAGTTAACAAGTCATTTATAACTCAATAACTAACAGTTTAATAATGACATATTAACTGTTTATAGTCATAAGTATAAATCCTTAACAAACAGTTAACAAACATTTAATAAGTCATTAACAACTCATTAATTAACAATCAACTAATGATCTATGAACTACTTATAACGGATAGTTATTATAAAGTGTTACCATAATAACAATAATAACAACAACAATAATAATAATAATATATATTATCAATTTTGTTGGATCCAAAAGCAACTTACATAATTATAGTTTCATATGATTGTAATTGTCTTATTTTCAAATGTTTAAATATTTTCTTGATTTGAACAAAATATAATTGTTTTGAATAATCTTGATTTAAATTATTACCAAAATAATTGTGATGATTATTTTTTTCCATAATAGAGCAGCCCTAATGTTATGTGAATATGTGTATCTTGTGCTCATCTTTCCCTTTAATTTTCTATTTCAGGCAGTATATACTGAAACGAAGATTGAGGTGTGATTTCCCTCAGCTGGTTTTTCACACCCCTTTCCAGCAACAACTCTGCAATGGTTTTTGTAGAGACATTATCAACAACTGACAAACTTTTAGACAGGGTACCTCACTCATCAGATACATCAACTACTGAGTCTACTGACGTAAGCCAAGAAAGTGACACTAACACATAGCTGGTAAAACATCAGGTTGTAAAATCACAGGGCATACGAGGACACTTTACAGTGCAGGGCTGTAAAATCTATGTAAAATTTGCCAATTTTGTTTGTTTCATTATCAAGATGTTAACTCTCCATTTTAACACTTTTCAAGCAAAAATAAAAATGTCTGTATTCCATTTTTCCACAACACAGGCCTTTGTTAAATTGGTCTGCCAAAAAAAGAGAGCTGTTCCAATGAAGTTCCAAAGGTTTTATTGTGAATGCACATTTGATTTTTATTTTATTTATTTTATTAATATTTTTTGAGTGGGGGGCAGGGGTGGGGGGTATAAATGACATGCTGTGATGACACAATCTGATACTTTAATAAATATTCTATATGTTATAATAATCTGGGCTCTGAATGCATCTATTTTCATCTAGTCCATTTTGCCTTGTTCCAGGTTTGTGGTGCATTGTAGTATTTTTGGCCAATGTATGCTGCTTCTTGTGTACCTTTCATGACGTAATAGGTTGTGAATTGTTTTCATATATGAAACATAAACATAGCTAAATGTAACATCCGTGTGCTGGTTTCACTTCTCGTTGAAGCGTTTTTTTGGCACAAATTTAATATATTTAATTATCTAAATTCACATGATTGCACCAAACCACCAATACTTGTTTCTGATGTTAGGTACATGTATTTATAACATCTGGGAATGATTTTCTGTTGCCAAATTTAATGTAAGACGTTTTACAACCAAAAACTGCAGCACAAGATTTTCGTTTTTTGTTATTTACCTAAATATCCATTTCTGGCTTGTGACAAAATTGGGGCAGGAAAACATTGGGTGAACTTTTAACCCAAAGTTCAAAAAATGCATTGAACAAGTAGTGCCCAGACAGTGGAGCGAAACTCATTTTCTAGGCACTTTTTTGGGGTTCACCCCACGGCCTATTTTCATTGACTGTATATTAATTTGGCAGTGGTTATTTTTGCCATGAGCATCTAAAATAAGTGCTGTTAACTTTCTTGATTGTAGTTCTTACCCCACATTATAGCCAAGTGACAGCTTCAGGGCCGGGAGCGGGTCAAACGAGTCTTCCTCGAAATGGGCGCTGTACAACACTTATCTCTCGTCCGTTGTAAGTGCTTTGTCCATTTTTCGCCAAGAACTGCATCTTGAGGGAACCGAAAAAGGCTCACGCCATCCTCCCATCGATTACAACTAAATCCGGCCACGCAACGAGACGGCATTGTAGAAATTCAGTTGATGATAAAACACACAGCAGTCATAAGCTTGCAGTGGCAAAGCAAAGACGCTGACTTCCGTTCTTCCGCTGATGTCATATCCGATTCGGTCGCTGGAGCGCGCCAAATGGCCAGATTTTGCGCGGGTAATTTAAAAATAAGGAAATACTATTTTAATATGTTTTGACTCGACGAGCCGCTCATTTTGTCGTATATATTATATCGTTCCAAACAACATATTAAAAAATGTCCTGAGCTGTCCCATACACTTTGAACTCCTTTTCTGAAAAAAGTCAGACGCCATTACCGCCGGCACTACTTTTCTGTTTGTTCATATCACTGCGCTGCGCACCGCATGCAGCTGATAGACGCGCACTAATCAACATTGTTTGTCTTTTCGAAGGCGGAAGGATCAGCTGTCTGCAGCGCGTCGATTAGCTGTCTACAGGGCGACGCACAGTGATACGAACGAACAGAAACGTAGTGCCTGGCGGTAATGGCGTCTGACTTTTTTCAGAAAAGAGTATTGTGATGCAAATGTATCACTCTTTTGAACACAAATTGTTTTGAGAAGAAAAACGCTTTATCTCCGTGACCCCAGCCAGCTTGCTGGACTATTTTCCTCTCGTCCAACACGGGACCAGAACTCGTATCACAGAACCCTGTCAGTGCTGATCGCTGTGAAATAGTGCTATGAAATAGAGATTGATGTAAAAAAAGCCGAACTCTCTCTTTAAGGGTTGGAATTGGGGGGGTTAGATCACCAAAAAATGATTCCCGAGCGCGGCCCCTGCTGCTGTTCACCGCTCCGCCAGGGGATGGGTCAAATGCGGAGAACAAATTTCACTCCACTTCGGTGGATGTGACAATCAGTGGTAATTAATTGAGTTCCACCACATATTGACTTCACAGGCACATTACGTTCCGCTTCATCTGACAAATAGTCTCAATTTTAAACATAGAAGGGCCAAAACATCCCTAATGAAAATTAAATTGCACTAAAAAACTAGCCACCAGAGGGTGCTAGAACTGCACAAATGCAAATCAACCTGACTTTTTAACAGATGTGTTGCATTTAAATATTGACGACAATATTGTGGCAGTTTTAATATCACGATATTGCGCTTATCGCTACATTCCTAGTTTACAGCATATCAAATATAATGGGAGTCAATAAGCCAAAAAAGGGCATTATAACAATAATTTGGTTTTAATCTCTGTTTCCCATTTGCAGTAACTTGGAAATTACAGCATACCATTTTTGAACTTCTACATGTTTTAAAAATCCCGCTGAAATGTCAACTCCATCATGGTTTTCCCCCCAAATGTTTTTCTTTGATGAAAAACACAAAAGCCAGAAAATTATCACATAACGCCAAGGGGTTAACCTGTCATCAAATACGCAGTTTAAAAGGTCTGGAGTTGATTCTTGGTGTGGCGTTTGTATTTGGAAGCTGTTGCTGTGAACACACAACAGCTGTCCAAGGAGCTCTCAATAGGGGTGAAACAGCCCATCCTGAGGCTGACCATAAAAAAAAAAAAAATCATAATAATAATAAAAAAAATTACAAAAAAAACCGAACAAAATCATCAAAAGAGAGAGCAGAAATGTTATTAGTGGCCAAATCAACAGTTTAGGACATTGTGAGAAAAACAAAATGCACTGGTGAGCTTGTGAACTCAAAAAGGCTGGACATCCATGGAAGACAACAGTGGTGGATGATCACACAATTCTTTCTATGGTGAAGCAAAACACCTTCACAACATCCACTCAAGTGAAGAACACTCTCCAAGAAGTTGGTGTATCAGTGTCTAAGTCTACCATAAACATGAGAGTAAATTACATAGCTCTTAATAGGAAAAGAACACATCGATCGTTTCTGGTTCCTATACAGTAAATATTCGTCATTTTACAATGCACAGCCTATTGAACTTAACAAAATAAAAGCGTTCAGTGCATGCATATATTTGTGGGGACTGTGTTGTATTTTACAGTTGTAGCGATAATTGGGTCGTCTTTTGGACGAATTAATAGTCTGGACGTTACAGAGGTAAATTGTATTTACCTCGATAACCTCTAGGGGCACCACGTTGGCTTTGCTTTGGGTTAACAGGAGCAAACAATGACCAAAATCCTTTCTTCATCAATCATTTGTAATCTAAAGTCGCCACACTCGATATTCAGTGGTTCGTTGTACTAACAAAAGAATAATAATCCACTCGGAAACACAGATGACTTAGGCGGAATAGAGTTAATAAAACATGCATTTATTCACGATTGCTACACTACAGAATCAAAACACTGCCTATCTAACTATTCTACCGTCAGAAGAAAAGAAATAAAATAAAGCTACTGAAAATAAGGAAGGAATGCGAATGAATAAGGAAACAGGGAAAAGAGAAATTTGACCTGCCAGATCTGTGATATGTTTCAAACGTAAGTTGCACACAGGGGTACGCAGAGTTGGAAATCAAACGCACACTTACGAGAATCGTTTGCGTCGAAGGAACAGAAAGGTCTTGTGAAAAAGGGGGGAAAATAGTCAATGTTCGTTCCAAAAGGCAAGAAAGTCAAAAAAAGGGCTATTCCACAGGGGAGCAAGGGAGCCGCTCGGGGGCTGACGTAGTTGCGCGGCTCGTCCCTTGATTGGTCGGCGACTCGGCGAGGTTGATTCTCCGGCAAGGTTGGTTCTGCCGGACAGCTGTCCGACTCCAGGTTTTGGAGCTCGGTCCGCTACGCGCCGGCGTGCGGGAAGGCCTAGGTGCACAACCTTGAGTCCGGCGGTACGTTGCAAGTGTACCCCGGGGCCGCTGAGTTCGCCGCTGGCGGGCAATCACCGAGGGTGAAAAAAAACAAAAACAAAAAAAAAAAGGAGTAAAAGACTCTTTGGGGTCAGCGTTGCAGTTTGCACCTGCTTTGGCGTGGCGTGGAGCGAGTGTCTGCTTTTGTGGCAACGGTTGCTGCCAGGAAAAAAAAAAAGGGGGCCACGTGTTTGGCAAGTTTCTTGGAACAAAGAGTTCGAGCAGGCTGGGAAACTTGCAGGTAGAGAGCGATCGGAAGATGATGTTGGAGGAGCGAAGTTGGAAGAGGAAGTTGGAAGAGGGGGAGCGAGGGGGTCCCCACGTCTTTTTAAAGTCTATGGTGTAGGTAGGTAAGTAGGTGGTGGCACACCCTTCTGTTCACTCGCGCTGACTTAAAAAAAAAAAATATTAAAGGGATTAATAATTTGGCATTAAATTTGGTCAGTCTGGCAAATCAGCATTTGCCAAAGTTGTTGCATTACCTCGGCTGTGAAGTGGGTTCCCCTGTCCGAGTTAACCCGTGAGGGCAACCCAAAACGGGAGAACACGTGGTTCATCAGCAGGCATGCAGTGGTGTGTGCGGTGTCGTTTGGAGCAGGGAGGCATCCTACCCACTTGGTGAACGCGCAAACTACTATAAGAAAATATTTGTTCCCTCTCAGAGATCTGACCAGTGGTCCCACCCAATCAATTTGGAGATCAGACCATGGGAAGGTGACTCCTTTCTGTTGGAGTGGTGCTCGGTGACTCGGGTTTGCTGGCTGAAACTGGCAGCAAACCAGGCATCCTTTGATGTAGGTTGCCATGTCATTATGCATGCGCGGCCAGTATGCCACTTGTTGTAGTGCGGTGACAGTGGCCTTGAATCCGCGGTGGCCTGCATAAGGCGCGTCATGGGCGTATGTTAGACCCCCCTTTGGCTCCGTGGAACCACCAACCGCAGGGCAGGCGGAGACCCAGAGTCATAAACCAGAAGGCAATTAACGAGACGCAGCCTTTGCAACACGGAGAGCAAGTCTTTGAAGTCGCTGTCGTCACTCAACGCGTCAGGCGACACGGGGTTGGCGACAGGATCAGAAAGGTGCTGAATTATTTTGAAAAGCGCGGGGTCGCCGGCTTGTTGGGCGACCAAGCCGGAGGTACGGACGGGCGGTACGCACGCCACGGGCCCCGTTGGGGTTCGTGTGGGAGCGTCGCAAGGCTCAGCGGCGGCCGCAGCACCCCTTGTTTGGCTAACGTGTCCGTTAGGTCGTTAAAATGTTTGTCAGGTCCTGGGACTTTTGAGTGTCCCCGGACCTTTTTCCAATAGACATGCATATCATTGGAGGAAACCAAATGGTCGCATGTCAAAATGAGGTCGCGGTGTTTAACGGGTTTCTTCGCTGACGTAAGGAAACCATTTCGACGCCACACCGGTAGATGACTGGTGAAGGCGAGGCGGGCATAGTTTGAGTCAGTGCAGATAACCAGCACCGTGACACCGTGTTCAACAGCCAATTTGAGTGTAATCAGGATGCCAGCGATTTCCGCATATTGAGAAGAGTGGGGGCCCAATTGGAATTGCAGTGGTTTGCACGGTGTGTCGTCGACCCAAGTGATGCCCACCCCAGCCTGCAGCTGGGTTTGGTGGTGGTAAGAGCAGCCATCCACATAAGCTGTAGGCATGTCTTTGCAGACATGCTCCTCAAAATAGCGGTGACGCGTGAATTCCGGCATCGGTGCCACGGCGACGTCTGTCGGCGGGGTCGGGGAAGTTGACACACAGTTCTGGCAAATCGCTAGATCGGTGCCCAGCGGTAACTTTGCATTTTTCGTGTACCGGACTCGAACATCGTAACTTTGTAACGCCATAAGCCAGCCGGCAATGCACGCGTTTGTTACAACGCCGTCTCGAATACGTTGGTTGTTAAGAAAAGTAACCGGATGATGGTTAGTATCAATCGTTACTTTGAGTAATGTAGTTTGAGAAATGTTTGATTGCCCATACTGTGGAAAGCAGGGCTTTTTCGCAGTCGGAGTATTTCAACTCGGGGCCGTTCAACGTTTTACTGGCGTACGCCACAAAGCGTTTATCCTGGTCATACATTTGGTATAGACCCGCACTCAAACAATGGTCGGAGAATCCTGCTTCCAAGAAAAATTCCTTGTTGCTATCGGGTTACGCAGACAGGGGGCGGAGCCCAGCTTTTGTTTTAGCGTGTTCATCGCGTTATTTTGCTCGTCACCCCAATCGAAGGGCGTATCTTTCTTCAGCAGGTTAGTAAGAGGGCGTGCTATGTCAGCAAAGTGTTCAATGAACTGGCGCGAATAGTTGCACACGCCAAGGAAGCTGCGCAGTTTTGACACATCGGTGGGGGTTTTGATGTCAAGAAGGCCTTGAATATTGCTGGATTGTGGTTCAATCCCGTTCGGCCCGACCAAGATCCCCACGTAGTTGACCTTCGAGCGACACCACTGATCTTTCAGGAGGAACAGTTTGGCGCCTGCAGAAGACAGCTGTCCAAGAACGTGGTCGATTTCCATCAAGTGGTCATCCAAAGAGGAGCTCCTCATCATAATGTCATCGACATAAATGAGGTTGCCCCTGGCGGCGGCGTCAGGGCACGCCTTGTTGAGGAAGATGTTAAATTCGGCTGGCGAGTTGGCGTAGCCGAATGGACACCGGTTGAAAGTGTACTGTTTGTTGCCAAAGGTGAATGCCAACTTGTATTGATCCCTGGGGTCGACTGGGATCGTCCAGAACCCCGAAGCCACATCAATGGTGGTGAAGAATTTGGCATCTCGAACCTTGGGAAGTTCCTGTTCAAGTTGTGTCATGGGCCATCGCGAAAGAGGAACCTGTTGGTTCAGTTTGCGATAGTCAATGGTTGGTCTCCATGTGCCGTTTGGCTTCAAGACTGGCCACAATGGAGCCAAATAGGTGCTGTTACAGGGGCGAATGATGCCCTTTTCCAGCATGGCGTCGATAGTCTTCTGTACTGGTTCGTAGGAAGCTATCGGAATCTTGTACTGGCGCACGAAAGTTGGAGGAGCGCCGGGCTGAGTCGGGATGCGGACCACATGTAGTGCCGTCGACCCGCAATCCAAGGAGTCCTTGGCAAAAGAAGGTGTGTATTTCATTAACACGGTGCGCAAACGTTCGCGGTCCTGTTCGGACCGGAGCGCGTCGGCGCGGTGCAGAACTTCTTGGAGGTGCTCCTCGAACTCTGGGTACGGTTGAAGGTCCCCATTTGGAGTCGTGATTGGTTGAGGTGTCTCTGGGTTTCCAGAGGGAATGCTAGAGGGCGCTGGAGGCAACGCGCTCAAGGCATAAATCACCAGTTGTTGGTCAGTCCCCAGGTCCACCCGGACGATGTCTTCATCGTTGGTGGGGCCGGCAGGGTTGACCGTAACAAGCTGAGATGGCCTGGTGAGTCTTCGGCCACCGGTGTCTTTAGTCAAGAACAAGTCAGATGGGATGTGTCCAACCACAGGCACCGTTAGAGTGAAGTCGTGGAAGTCGGAACGGATGAGCAGGCCCAGACGGGTCGCTTTTGGTATTCAAACGTCGTACGCCAGGGGGTTGTGAACCAAGATCAGAGTGGTGAGGGAGGCGTCCACGATGGGCGTGGCCTCCAAGAGTAACGACAGATTCATGAATTCCGATGAAGGTTGAAAGAAAGCGGAGCGAGCATTCAAGACCTGGTTAGCTCGCGCCACCAAGCGAACCGGAATGTTGATCGTGGTCGCCGGAGCGATCACTTCATCCTCGTTTAAGACTTCGCAAGCATCTGGGATGGTCTGCCAGGACTTCATGTTTGGAAGACTGGGAACACAAGCTAGAGGTTCCGAGTTGGTGAGGGACCACAGCACGTTGTTGATGGTGTCCACACGGATGGCAAGACGAACAAGCAAATCTGCACCCACGAAAAGGGCGTGAGGCAGGGACAACCAAGAAGTAGTGGTTCAGTGAGTGCTGCTTCCACTGAAGGTTTAAGGCGCACACGCCCACTGCAGTTATTGTGAGAGGAGGTTCCGTGTTCAACGGAAACAGGCAAGACTTGGAGGCGAAAAATAATGTTTGGGTCGAGATCTCGCAAGTTGTCAGCGAATGCTGCAGAAATGGCTGATTTGTCAGCCCACATGGCGAGGACAGCGTCAAGAACAGGTGTACCTTGCACGTGGACACCTCCGATGATGCACGGGGCGTACCCTGCATCAGGTGGTGGTGGGTCAAGGTCACAAAGGAAGGTGTCATGGCTTCTCAGCCGGTCCTTTGTCGGGGACGCGAGGGGTCCGGCCTTGGTCTGAGTCGTGTCCCAGCTCCCTGTGGGGACGTCTGCTTCCCCGTGGGGTGGCTGCGTCCGAGTCACAGTGCAGAGCTGAGCCTGGTCAGGGCCCGAAGGAAATGTCGGCAGGGCCTGCCGCACCTGGGCCCAAATCTGGAGTCTCTGATAGTCTATGATGGGTTGGAAGCGGAACAACAGGTCTTGGCCAATAAGAAGGGGGACTGACTCAAAGAGTCCCACATAGACTGGATGAATGAATTCCATGGGGCCAATGGACCAGCGTACCATCGCGACAGACTCCAGCTTTGTGTTAGTAGGCGAGAAAGTGGGCACCGCCGTAGGCGGAGCGGTCGACTATTAGCTTGTGACGCTGCGCGGAGTTGTTCGAACACCGTGTTGGACATCACCGTGATGTCTGCGGCGGGATCTACAAGGGCTTCGTAGGTTAGAGCTCGCTCCAGGGTGACGCTCAGATAGAATTTACGAGCTATCCCCCTGGTGGTGAGATCACCTAAAAGCTGTTGGAATGGTCTCACGTCATCGGTCGATCGCGATACATGCGGGTCTGCTGTATTTGGATCAACCTGCAGTACCAATATCATTGAGTCAGAAGGCGGTTTAGTAGGTGTCTGAGTGTCGGCTACTGGAGGCTCCGCTGGTGTCCTCTGCTGGTGGGTCACTTCAGTGGGCATCCGGCCATCGGTTAGTCATAAAGGCGGGTCTTTTGACGAGTCTTTTGACAATTTCAGGAGTGCCTTCAATATGCCGTCGGCAACTGCATTGTGGTCGGTCTCGGAGTCGACTTGGCGGTTCCGGGACTCGCGGCAGAAATCGGTTGCTGGCGCGCGTTCCACTTTATCACGTTTTGGATGATAGCGCGAATCGGGCTTACCTTTAGCAAATTTGGAGCACCGGCGGTGGTCAGCTTGCTTTTCTCCGTCCGATTTCTTGTCACGCGAGTAGTCGGTTTTGGAGCGCGGTTTCCGGTTTTGCGGGGCGCGGGACTGTTTTGACTTTTTTGATTTAGTCTGGTCTTTCCTCGGAGCAAAGGAGCAAGCTCCCTCCAGCTCCGAAGGAAGACCCACGTCCACTTTATAAATTCCTGCGTCGCCTACCTTGGGGGCGGATAATTTTAGCTTTGCATAGCCCCGAGCTGCTAAGTCACATAGCTGCGAGCTATTCAGTGTCTCAGGACACAAAGCCAGTCCCAAGTAGTGGTTAAGGTTTTGTTGGAGGTTTCGGACAAACAACGTTTTAAAACCAGGATCTTCCTCCATGCTGGGTTCGTTACGAGTCCCAAAATAGGCATCGCGAAGACGACTATAGAAAGCCTGAGAAGACTCCTGCTTTCCCTGTTTGACGAACATGGCGGCTTCCATGCCCGACAACCCAGAAGAGCCGTCAAACTCACGTGAGATGGCTTGGTGCAGTGCCAAGGGGTCAGACAACACATCAGCGGGCTGCCGTTCCAGCAGTCTATTGACTGCTCGGCTGGACGTCATTTTAATCAAGTACAACTTATCTTCCACGATTGCCATTGGGAACCTCTGGAGATGATAGTTGATGTCTTTCAAGTACTCTGTTGTGTTGTGGGACCCCCCCTGGTTTCGGTTCGAATTTGGCTATGTTTCGAGCCAGCTTGTCCAAATCTTTCCAGGCCACGCCCATTTGTCTCTCCAACGGGGGAGTCGACATGGGTCCACGTTGGAAACTGTCATCACCTGATGGCCCAAAAACGTGTGGGGAGGCGGTCATTGGAGGTGCCAGGCCTAAAGCGGCGGCGGTGGTCACTGGCGGCGTCCTCCAGGCAGCTCCGGACTCAGGTGACAGTTTGAGCTGTGGTGCTGTGGCTCTGGGATCAGGAGGTCTGTGCGGGGGTGGAGCTCCCGGCCGGGAGGCTCCTCGGGAGACCTCATTCAACTGCTGCGCGCGTTGCAACTCATATTTAATATGAGTTAACTCTCACATTCCTGCTGGCATTGTCGGAGGCGGGTAACCTCGGCTTCAGTCAATGCTAATTTGGTTCGCAGGTCATATGAGCGGTCCACTTCGGCATTACGTTCCTCCCTAAAGGTTTGTACCTGAACTTGGAGGCGCTTCACTTCATCGGTTGACTGAGCTAGCGACGAACTAACCCGAAAGTAATTAGCTTCTGCTAGCCGAAGTTGGTCTTTTGACGGTCGTTCAGTCAAGTCAGTCACCTCTACTTTTAGTTTATGAATTTCATTTGCCGCGGTTCTCAGCAGTTTTTCTTGTTCTCGATTTGTCTCTTCGGCGGACGCGAGAGCTTGGGTTAACTCACCAATCTTTTGATGGGAGTCGGGAGTGAAAGCAGACTCATCTGCATCACTGCCCAGATTTTCGGCTAGCGCCGCATCTGCGCGGGCTTCTGCCTCACCCAGCTGCGCTTTAACGTCAACCAGCTGGGTCTCGATGACCTTCACTCGGTCGTGGGCGGCTTCAATCTGTGCCGTGGCGTCACGGCTCTGCTGTCGTGCCACGTCAAGTTGGTGTTTCACTTGACAGTCCTCGGCATCGCTCAGCTTCAACTGCGCGGCAAGGTTCAAAGTCAGACATCCGAGCATTCGAATGAGTTATTTGTCTTTTGTGGCTTTTGTCTCAGCGTTACTCAGGAGATGCGCGAGGTTATCATTTAGCGTATTGACATCGGCATCCCTAATAGACTCAGCGTATCCAGGTAAGAAGTCTTTGGTCAGCTTTTGCACCAGTTGAGCCAAGGAGTCTAAACTCTCACAGGGGCTGGGAGTCTCTCGGAGTGATGCCATATTGCCAATAGCTTTTTAGACGATCAAACTTATACTAGCGTTTAGTAGTTAGTTAATTGGCGTACGCAGTTATTTAACTAACGCTATCAAGTATTATCGTCAACAATGCACACTGGGTTCAAATTATCCAAAAAGGGAAATTGCCACAAAAGCAAAAGATTTGTATGCAACCCACAGCTTACACTATAGTTGTGGAAAATCAATTCCAGTTATCAAAACAACAAAAACAAACAGCAACAAAAATAAAATAATAAATACAAAAAATAAAATAAAAATAATAACACTAACTTCAACTTGATTCACTCAGCAAAGAATAGCTTAAATGAGGGACAGAGTAACTCTGAAATGTTACAGCGGTCAATCCCAAAAGCTAAATAAAAAAAAAAAATATAAAAAAAATAAAAAAAGTTTTTTTTTTTTTTGGAAGTCGAGTTAAAAGTTGAAATTAAAATTAAATTAAATAAAAAACAAAGCAGAAAAGGGGAAAATAAACTTAAAAGGGGTTAATAGTCATAGTCAAATGACTGATTACAGTGTCAATACAGTTTTATGCAAATGCCTTGTGGATGGGGTTTGGGACACAAAAACTGCAAAACTATACAGAAATATTAGAGCTGCCTCTCTAATAATAGCTCATTCGAACTCACACCTTCTTATTAACTAGACACAACCGAAAAACAAAAGAACAAACAAAAACAACAAAATTAAAAATGTGGATAAAAATGAAAAAAAAATAAAAGAAGAAAATAATAATAACACTAGGTTTACCAAACCAACTAAACAAACACAACACCAGAAATAAATAAAGTGGAATGTTAAGTCAAGAATACAGCTAGTTAGCCTAGTATGGAACTGGACAAAAGGGAATAAGAAAAAAAAGAAAAACACAATAGTGTAAATAGTTCCTTTATATTAATTTGACCCAGCAGTATGTTTTGTTGATGCAACCGTAATTGCTCTCACGCTGGGCAGCGTAAAAGGCTAGAATGCGGTCGGCTATTACTATAATCATTAAACGCAAGCAGTCAATTGAGCCTACAAATACGTTTAATCGGACGTGGATAATTTTTTTTTATCCTTGCGTACTAACGGTGACTACAATCACTTAGTACAACGCTCGACACGGAAAACAATTCAAAAGCAATGTGTTCACATTGAATCAGAATTTTCGCGGAGCAAGGACCACCGGTGTTAAAAGCAGCAGTGCGGGGTCAGTTGTCTATTGGCAGTGGAGCAAGCTCAACATGTGATATTATCACCTCAAACACTGACTGACAGCTGACAGCCTGCAAGACTCACTCCCTTCCGAGGAGTCTGCAGGCGTGGCTCAAACTCCCCAACGAGAAGGGAGGGGGAGGTACTCAACCACGCCTCCACAAGCCACACAGCTTGACTTCACAAAGGACTATGGCGCCACCTTGTGGAAATGCGTACACAGTACAGATAAGCAGCGAACGTCTTAGCGCTCTGTTAATCCGCTCGCCAAGAGCTGAAACTTTGAGTCGGCGGCTACAGAAAGCTCAATCACGACTCAAACTTCTCCCACAAACGAGGTGTAGGAGGACACGGGGAAAATGACTCGGGCGTCGTTTACGTTGCTCGCGGTTAGCTACTCCGAAGCACGTAACTAGAGTCTGGTCAAAGCGATGCACCTCGGCTGTCACCTGACTTCCCACAATTTCCGGAAACACAACAACACAAAGACAAACAACTTCAAATTCAGCCAGCTGAAATTTAAGAGTTGCACACTCGAGTTCTATCACGTACGTTTTCAAATACAAGCCACTATTTTCTCAAACGGTGACCGGCTCTTTCTTTTCTTCCATCAATCAATCAATCCCGTTATTCTCGTTTACTAATAGCAAGCCACTCCGGTGGTAACACACGCAAGATGGCGGCTAACAGACGCTCGATTCAACGCTGAAGGGTAAAGTCAGTGCAGTTCTATGTAAGCAGAAATGTTTTCCTTTTTACACAGAGCCAAATGATTAGGTACACTACGTGAAATGTGTTTTACTTTTCACGTCCAAAGTCTTGTATTTTCGAGTGGATCTTCTTATGTTATATAGCCTCACACGGCCGGCACCATTATGTAGCGATAATTGGGTCGTCTTTTGGACGAAATAATAGTCTGGACGTTACAGAGGTAAATTGTATGTACCTCGATAACCTCTAGGGGCACCACGTTGGCTTTGCTTTGGGTTAACAGGAGCAAACAACCACCAAAATCCTTTCTTCATCAGTCATTTATAATCTAAAGTCGCCACACTCGATATTCAGTGGTTCGTTGTACTAACAAAAGAATAATAATCCACTCGGAAACACAGATGACTTAGGCGGAATAGAGTTAATAAAACATGCATTTATTCACGATTGCTACACTACAGAATCAAAACACTGCCTATCTAACTATTCTACCGTCAGAAGAAAAGAAATAAAATAAAGCTACTGAAAATAAGGAAGGAATGCGAATGAATAAGGAAACAGGGAAAAGAGAAATTTGACCTGCCAGATCTGTGATATGTTTCAAACGTAAGTTGCACACAGGGGTGCAGAGTTGGTAATCAAACGCACACTTATGAGAATCGTTTGCGTCGAAGGAACAGAAAGGTCTTGTGAAAAAGGGGGGAAAATAGTCAATGTTCATTCCAAAAGGCAAGAAAGTAAAAAAAAGGGCTATTCCACAGGGGAGCCGCTCGGGGGCTGACGTAGTTGCGCGGCTCGTCACTTGATTGGTCGGCGACTCGGCGAGGTTGATTCTCCGGCAAGGTTGGTTCTGCCGGACAGCTGTCCGACTCCAGGTGTTGGAGCTCGGTCCGCTACGCGCCGGCGTGCGGGAAGGCCTAGGTGCACAACCTTGAGTCCGGCGGTACGTTGCAAGTGTACCCCGGGGCCGCTGAGTTCGCCGCTGGCGGTCAATCACCGATGGTGAAAAAAAAAAAAAAAAAAAAGGAGTAAAAGTCTTTGGGGTCAGCGTTGCAGTTTGCACCTGCTTTGCCGTGGCGTGGAGCGAGTGTCTGCTCTCGTGGCAACGGTTGCTGCCAGGAAAAAAAAGGGGGCCACGTGTTTGGCAAGTTTCTTGGAACAAAGAGTTCGAGCAGGCTGGGAAACTTGCAGGTAGAGAGCGATCGGAAGATGATGGAGGAGCGAAGTTGGAAGAGGAAGTTGGAAGAGGGGGAGCGAGGGGGTCCCCTCGTCTTTTTAAAGTCTATGGGCGGGGCTTCAGTAGGTGGTGGCACACCCTTCTGTTCGCTCGCGCAGACTTAAAAAAAAAATTATAAAAGGGATTAATAATTTGGCATTAAATTTGGTCAGTCTGGCAAATCAGTTTTCCCACACAACCCGTTTAACACACATCGTAATTTGTGAGGTAATTTCTACTTGAGCCTAATCTGACTGAACTGAAAGATATTGACTACCTTTCATTCCTGATAGAGTACAAATGAAATAGGACGTTCATACACACAAAGATACAACATGAATCATACGTAGTTCAGTTATCTGTCAAGAATTATCATGGTATAAATGTGTAAAAATGCGGTTGCTTGTATGAATTGTCACTAAGGATAGTTCCAAGTTTCACCACTTGACGGTGCTGTTGCTCCATCTAGACGTTCCAGGAGGGCCCCCCTGGAAGGGCGAGACGCCAGAATATCCTTTGTGATTGATAAGAGGTCATGAACATTCCTTTGATCAGTCGTTTGTGTATTCTAAATCATTGGAGCAATTTGCTCGGGCTTCGGGATGGCGGGCTTGAATACACTCCTTCGGCAGACGAATAAATTCCTTTGTCACCTGGTCAGCGGCTTCAAAAGAGCTTTGTTGGTGGTTGGGTGACCACCTGCAGAGCTCACTAAGCTTAGATCCTGTCTGGGCAGTGGAATATTTATGCAACTGCAGAGAATTTGCTTTATAAGAAGCAAACTTTAAAAAAAAATTAGAGGGTGGACTGGGCCATAGGCCATAGTTGTTACACAGTTTTAAAAATGTGCAAAAATTTCACACAAGTTACTTCATGTTAAAAATTATGCAGCTCCTAATATGAAAAGAAAAATGCACTGAGCTGTCACCATTGTCTCACAAATGCAATTATGCCATGTTGTAGTGACAGAAAAATGACCAACATAAATCAGTCACACTTGGGTTTGTTTTTTACAGTACATAATTTATTTTTAATTTTTTAAATCAATTGTTATGAAATTACTGTATCAATGACTAAAACATCAAACAATATTTAAATTAGGAGGGAAAAATTACATTGTATTGTAAATTTAGATATAAATTGAGATATAAAATGTGCAATTAATGTGCGATTAATATGGCCGATATTGACAGATTGACGTTTTGTCCATTTTGAGATTTCCCACATTCTACATTTTCCCATTTACTTCCACATTATTTATCCGATTGACTTCATTCCAACTTCAACATATTCCATTTCACGCCATGAGCTCTTCCAGCTTTTCGGTTCCAAAATTCACGCGTTACCCACAATTCTCGATTTTGCACCCGATTATTTCCCACATTCTACATTTTCCATTTACTTCCACATTATTTATCCGATTGACTTCATCCCAACTTCAATATATTCCATTTCACGCCATGAGCTCTTCCAGCTTTCCGGTTCCAAAATTCGCGCGTTACCCACAATTCTCGATTTCATACCCGATTATTTCCCACATTCTACATTTTCCATTTACTTCCACATTATTCATCGGATTGACTTCATTCCAACTTCAATATATTCCATTTCACGCCATGAGCTCTTCCAGCTTTTCGGTTCCAAAATTCACGCGTTACCCACAATTCTCGATTTCGCACCCGATTATTTCCCACATTCTACATGGGCAATTCTACTTCCATATTTTTCATCCGATTCACTTCATTCCAACTTCAATATATTTCACCAATTCATGCCATGAGCAATTCCAGCTCTTCAGGTTAAAAATTCACACCTTACCCACAATTCCAGATTACGTACCCGATTATTTCCCACATTCTACATTTTCCATTTACTTCCACATTATTTATCCAATTGCCTTCATTTCAACTTCAATATATTCCATTTCATGCCATGAACTCTTCCAGCTTTTCAGTTCTAAAATTCACGCGTTACCCACAATTCTCGATTTCGCACCCGATTATTTCCCCACATTCTACATTTTCCATTTACTTCCACATTATTCATCCGATTGACTTCATTCCAATTTCAATATATTCCATTTCACGCCATGAGCTCTTCCAGCTTTTCGGTTCCAAAAGTCACGCGTTACCCACAATTCTCGATTTCGCACCCGATTATTTCCCACATTCTACATGGGCAATTCTACATTTCATATTTACTTGCATATTTTTCATCCGATCACTTCATTCCAACTTCAATATATTTCACCAATTCATGCCATGACCTCTTCCATCTTACCACCTAACTTACCACGCACGGCGGCCATTTTCCAACTTACCATGCACGGCGGCCATTTTAGACAAATGATATGCCCAGGTTTCTCGCCAACCTGGCCCTCCAAGGCAGCGGCCATTTTGGCCAATTGATTAGGTATGCCTGTGATTCTTGCCAGGATATGCCCCGACCTGAACAGGAAGTGACCTATATCAACAGGAAGTGACCTAATTTCAACAGGAAGTGACCTAAAATCAACAGGAAGTGACCTGTAATCAACAGGAAGTGACCCGATTTCAATAGGAAGGGACCTGAAATCAACAGGAAGTGACCCAATTTCAACAGGAAGTGACCAAATATCAACAAGAAGTGAGCATGCTAGTGCTAAGTTAGAATGCTAATGCTAGCTTAGCTGGCTAATGTTAATGTTATCTTAGCATGTTAATGCTAAGTTAGCATATTAATGCTAATGTTCTCTTAGCATGCTACTGCTAATGCTAAGTTAGCATGCTCATGCTAATGTTAGCTTAGAATGCTAATGCTAAGTGAGCACGCTAATGCTAATGTTAGCCTAGCATGCAAATGTTAAGTTAGCATGCTAATGCTAGTGTTAGCTTAGCATACTAATGCTAAGTTAGCATGCTAATGCTAAGGTAGCATGCTAATGTTAGCTTTGCATGCCAATGCTAAAGTTAACTTAGCATGCTACGTTAGCATACTAATGCTGTTAGCTTAGCATGCTAAGTTAGCATAATAATGCTAATGTTAGCTTAGCATGCTAATGCTACATTAGAATGCTAATGCTAAGTTAGTATGCTAATGCTAGCTTAGCAAGCCAATGCTAATGGTAGATTAGCATGCTCATGCTAGCTTAGTATACTAACGCAAATGTGACCTGATTTCAAGAGTGACTATTACTCCATTGCTTAAATTTGCCACTCCTTACGCTATTGCTACTCGATTCTACCCTCCTTACTTCATTGCTTACTTAATTCTTCTCACTTTACTCCATTGCTTACCCAATTACTTGCTACTTCCTCCATTTCTTACTTGAGGCTAATGGCCTTCACATATGTTTTTCATTCTTTCTTCTTCTTCTTCTTATTGTGGGATGCTGAAAGCATCCCACATATGTTGTTTCTAACCTTTATTATTATACTTATTATTGTGGGATGCTTTATTTAATGCATTCTGGTTCAGCAAGACATCTCTCAATTACATTTACCACTTCAATGATTACAATAACATTCTGCTATTAGCAGTCAGCTTAGCATTCAGCTATTAGCATTCGGCTTTCAGCATCCCACGCAATTTCTTCAGAAATTGCTTAGTCTAGTTGTGGGATGCTGAAAGCATCCCACATATGTTGTTTCTAACCTTTATTATTATTATTATTATTATACTTAATATTATTATTATTATAGCATTTTATTCTCAACACTTTTTGCAATCAAACTACTCCTACATTATACTTCCAATTTACACCGTTCAAATTTCAACTTGCTGACAAAATTCACGCCTTTCGGGGTATTTATCATTTGACTTCATATTACTTACAGTACTCGCATAATTTAATGTTAAAGATCTACTTTTCCCCATTCAGTTTTAATGGGACTGATACTGAATTTTTTCTAAGTCCCATTTTCCACGCCCACTTCCATACATACAACAGACCATTTTGACTGACTTTCTGATACTGCTCAGTGGCGCAGTTGGGAGAGTGCATGTACAGTAAGCAGGAGGTCGCAGGTTCAAAGCCCACTGCCGACTGTACATTGCACATATGTCCGTGGCAATTACATAAACGGATATTAAGTATACCAACTGACTATCATACCAGGAAATGCGTTATACTGACATGATCAAACACATGTGTCCCAAATTAGCGCTGATGGCTTTCATCAGGTGACACTTTAAATTACAAATACGCCAATTCGCGCTGCTGCTCACAGGTCCGGTGGCTCACTGGCTTAAGCGCTTGCGCCAGGTGAATAGCAAAGACAGCCCGATGAATGGTTCGCTGGTTCAAACCTCGAATGGAGCAGATTTTGGACATGGACATACTTCTTTTTTTTTTTTTTAAGTTAAAACTAAAACTTTCGTCTTTTCATTTATAATTCATCCATAATTTCTCATTTGTAATTTACAACCAATTTATCTTTCTTTATTCATTTAACATACATTTTATTGCGTTCAGACACATTCGCTGCTTCCATTTCACAACACTTCAGTGATGCCGCCAAGTCTTCTGTGGGTCAGTGGATAGATTGGCAGTGCAGTAGCTCATTGAACAGTAAACAGGAGGTGAGGGTTCGATACCAGTCTCAGACTGGTTGAATTTAAACTTCAGTCTTTTCATTTATAATTCATTCATAATTTCTCATATGTAATTTACAGCCAATGAATGTATCTTTCTTTATTCATTTAACATACGTTTTATTTAATGCATTCTGGTTCAGCAAGACATCTCTCAATTACATTTCACACTTCAATGATAACAATAGCATTCTGCTATTAGCAGTCAGCTTAGCATTCAGCTATAAGCATTCGGCTTTCAGCATCCCACGCAATTTCTTCAGAAATTGCTTAGTCTAGTTATTATAGCATTGTATTCTCAACACTTTTTGCAATCAAACTACTCCTACATTATACTTCCGATTTACACCGTTCAAATTTCAACTTGCTAACAAAATTCACGCCTTTCGGGGTATTTATCGTTTGACTCCATATTACTTACAGTACTCGCATAATTTAATGTTAAATATCTACTTTTCCCCATTCAGTTTTAATGGAACTGACACTGAATTTTTTCTAAGTCCCATTTTCCACGCCCACTTCCATACATACAACAGACCATATTGACTGGCTTTCTGATATTTCTCAGTGGCGCAGTTGGGAGAGTGCATGTACAGTAAGCAGGAGGTCGCAGGTTCAAAGCCCACCGCCGACTGTACATTGCACATATGTCCGTGGCAATTACATAAACGGATATTAAGTATACCAACTGACTATCATACCAGGAATTGCGTTATACTGACATGATCAAACGCATGTGTCCCAAATCAGCGCTGATGACTTTCAGCGTCAGGTGACACTTTGAATTACAAATACGCCAATTCACTCTGCTGCTCACAGGTCCGGTGGCTCACTGGCTTAAGCGCTTGCGCCAGGTGAATAGCAAAGACAGCTCTACGAATGGTTCGCTGGTTCAAACCTCGAATGGAGCAACTTTTGGACATGGACATACTTCTTTTTTTTTTTTTAGTTAAAACTAAAACTTTCGTCTTTTCATTTATAATTCATCCATAATTTCTCATTTGTAATTTACAACCAATTTATCTTTCTTTATTCATTTAACATACATTTTATTGCATGTTCAGACACATTCGCTGCTTCCATTTCGCAACACTTCAGTGATGCCACCAAGTCTTCTGTGGGTCAGTGGATGTAGCTCATTGAACAGTAGCTCATTGAACAGTAAACTGGTGAGGGTTCAATATCAGTCTCAGACTGGTTGAATTTAAACTTCAGTCTTTTCATTTATAATTCATTCATAATTTCTCATATGTAATTTACAGCCAATGTATCTTTCTTTATTCATTTAACTTACGTTTTATTTAATGCATTCTGGTTCAGCAAGACATCTCTCAATTACATTTCACACTTCAATGATAACAATAGCATTCTGCTATTAGCAGTCAGCTTAGCATTCAGCTATTAGCATTCGGCTTTCAGCATCCCACGCAATTTCTTCAGAAATTGCTTCGTCTAGTTGTGTGAAGGCTGGAGGCCTTCACACATATGTTATTCTACACCATTCCCGTTATTCTTATTATTATTGTGTAAAGGCTGGAGGCCTTCACACATATGTTATTCTACACCATTCCCGTTATTCTTATTATTATTATTATTATTGTGTGAAGGCTGGAGGCCTTCACACATATGTTATTCTACACCATTCCCGTTATTCTTATTGTGTGAAGGCTGTGTGAAGAAGAATCCGATCGAAAAACTTTAGGGACCTCGTAGCGGTAGCTGCTCGGGCCCTAATAATTCTTACAAAAACAAGAGGGACCTAATAATAATAATAATAATCCGATCGAAAAACAATAGGGACCTCGCAGCGGTCGCTGCTCGGGCCCTAATAAGAATTCCTTCAAAAACAATAGGGCCTCGCTGCTCGGGCCCTAATAAGTATTTCTTCAAAAACAATAGGGCCTCGCAGCGGCACCGCCTCTGCCGCTGCTCGGGCCCTCATAATAATCCGATCGAAAAACAAGAGGGACCTCGCAGCGGTAGCCCTAATAAAAAATACCGAGCTGTTTTTGACGCCAAAGGATTGAGGTACGGTACCCATGCAACACTAATATATAAGTGATGTTAAAGTTAGAGTTAAAGTTAACGTTAAAGCGTTAACCTATTTATTCATAAAAAAATTATCACATTAATCATGTATTAACGCGGATTAATCACACAATGAATTTTGACCGCAAATGATCTTCTAGTTTGACAGTGGACGGTTGCGTTAAAGATCCCCGAATATGAGCTTTGCAGCGATGACATCAACCATCCTCTGGATGCCCTAATACTGTACCAAAAGTTTTTTGGGGCGAAATTCTGCCTTATTGTACAAATACAGGCTCCACAAGATGGTCTACTATGAGCCCAGTTTCAAACGGGCGGATTTTGTTGTCCATGGTCAAGGCTTGCCCGATTCCAAGCGCTTCTGTTTACTAGGGCTGGGTATTGCCGCCGACCTCACGATACGATACGTATCACGATACAGGGGTCACGATACGATACGTATCGTGATACATATGTATCCCAATACATGATCTTAAAGGTATTTTATATTTATTTACTTGCATCTTTTTAAATAACAGTCATATGAACACCTAAAAGGATATATTTATTATGCTGGATGACAAAAATGATTTTGTTAGTAGCTCTTCTGGTTCACCACCTAGCGGCATGCCTGGTCTAAATATGTACGCACTGCAGAGCAAGGAGCAGCTTTCACAGACACACCGAGAAAATTTATTAATAGGCATGAGCCGATATGAGCAAAAATATTAAAGTATTAAAATTACAGCTCTAAAAAGTGCTTATTTGACATATTTGGGGAAATAAAAACAGCATTTGTCTTTTCATGTAACACATTTTATTTCGTTTTTTTAAACAAAATATAGGAAATTTGGTACATTGCCATGTTAAGTTTATAGGTAAATAAATGTTGATATTCTTCTTCTGCTTTAAGTTTTCTTAGCAAGACACAGTGTCCAATCATTGGTGAGCTATTTTTGCATTAATTGAAGGCACTTAACTTCAAAGACGCTGCAGGTTTTTATTTTTTAGGTGCAATGCAAGCAGCAAAGGCAAACGTTAACTGCCTATTTAAAGTTAACGAGCAATACCGATTCTGATGCCTGCGTATCGATACATGTATTGTAATGAGGCCCGCAACGATATATTGCCGTATCGATTTTTTGAGCACACCCCGACTGTTTACAAAATGAGG
Organism: Festucalex cinctus; assembly: GCF_051991245.1. NCBI lineage: Eukaryota > Metazoa > Chordata > Actinopteri > Syngnathiformes > Syngnathidae > Festucalex > Festucalex cinctus. The sequence goes on from NC_135431.1 coordinate 21,197,505, forward strand.
TGGGCGTGGCCAAGGCCCTCCTGCGCCTTGGTCTACACACCGTCTTTCATGTCTGTGTTCCACGTTCCCACACGGCCGTCCTTCCATGGAGCCTTCCGGCTCACACAAGCTGCTCCGGTCGGGCGGTGGTGGACATTCGTGAGAGAAAGAGCGGAGAGAAAGAGCGGAGAGAAAGATCGGAGGTCCCTGCTTGGCCAGCGATGAGACCAGCCGGTCCCCGCTCTCTCTCGCGAACAGAGATGGGAAAAGTACTGACATTCTGTACTTGAGTAAAAGTACAATTACTTGTATAAAAAAGGACTTTGGTCAAAGCAAAAGTACTCAGTCAAATATTTACTCAAATAAAAAAGTACAGGCTCTATAATGTACTTCATGAGATATTTTTACCCCGTGTCATATAATTTGAAGACCATTAAATTTAAAAGATCATCACTTAAAACTCTTAAAACTGACTAGATCACCTCATGAAGCCCTTGTAAGATTTTTTTACTCCTCGAGATGGTGCTCTTGGTTGAAAGATGCAACGGAAAATAATTAAGTTCCCACTGCATCAACCAAGAATGCCATTTAGAGCAATTAAAAAATATCCCAAGTGCTTGCCAGGGCCAAGCTAACGAAAGGTTAATGATTATTTAGCTTTACTGTACCTTACCTCAAATGTTTTTCTTTTAGATTTATTTGTATTCTTTGTAGGTGGCAAAGCTCGTGGACTTTAGGTTTACACTGGTCACAATGCATTCACCCTGAATCGTTCTTCGAGCCGACCAATGTGAACAGGTGAGGTGGACAGCTGACTCGCTAGCTCCTTCTGAGGGCGAATCCATAATGTTGACATTTTCAATGTTGACACTGTCGATTACGTTGCTTTTTAATAAGTGGCGCCAGGGAGCTATGCTACATTCAGACCAATACGGAAGCACCGTGTTTTCTCGGGTCGTTTCATAGCTTGAGATCGAGCAGGGATGGAGGTCAGGGAACTTGTGTAGCGCTTCATATGATTGGCCGAGCCAGGAACATTGACGGTAGGTTTTGCGCTAGGTCTAATTTGACAAGTTTGTCATGCATGTAGAACTAATCGAGTAAAAAGTACAGACGCTTTTTATAAAATGTAACTGACAAAAGTAAAAACTATCCTAAAAAATAAATACTCCGTGAATGGGGTACCGCACGAATGCTATTTTTAGACTGCAAGGCCACATGACTTCAGCAGGTTGAACCGGAAGGAGGTCAAAAAGAAGCCGGATCGTTGATGAGCCATGCTAGAAGTGTTTGTTTTGTTCTCGTTTATCTCCAGAAAAAAAAAAATAATACATGCCGCATAAACACAGCTGTTATGGAACTTGCAGAAACAACTCCGGACACTACGGCCGTCCACATATAAAGGATGTATTCTGTATTCGTTTCCCAAAGCCAAATATTCAGAGGGATTAATGTGAACGAAAAAAATATATATAATTGACAAGTATACTTGTCAAAGGCAGTGAATTTATTTATTTTATTTTATTTGACCTTTATTTAACCAGGATAGTCCCGTTGAGATTAAAAACCTCTTTTTCAAGGGAGTCCTGGCCAAGAGGCAGCAAAACAGTTTACATTACAGTTACAAATAAAAGTTTCACTTACAATCACATAAAAATTAGTTAAAACAGTTACAAATCAATGAGGCCGTCTCAAGTGCTCTTAATCTGGATCTAAAATCGTTCAATGAAACAAGTTCCGTTAGTTTCCAGTCCTTTTGCAACATGTTCCATGCAGAAGGGCCAGAGAAAACAAAAGCCTTTTTCCCCAGCTCAGTGCGGGCAAATGGAACAGAGACTAACAAAAGATCATTGGAACGCAGACCATAAGAATCAACACTTTTCAATGTGATTAGATTACAAATATAAGAGGGCAGCAATCCAAGCATGGCCTTGTAAGTATGGCCATTTTCAAAAAGTAAGGCTCTATCAAATCTGGTCCTGGAGGTTTTCGGTGATTTAGGGTTTTGAGAGCCTTATGAACTTGCTGTACAGTAAAAGGTACAAATCTAAAATGTTCTCCAGAAAACATTTGAGAATTTGTGCAGTGAGGCAAAGAGGCAGCTCCTGTGGAGTCAAACAAAGAACCAGATGACACAAAATGCTTATTAAAGCAGTTTAGGATCTCAGAACCTTAATGATGAATGTGAATGAGGTGAATGGTGAATGAGGTAAACGTAGCACAATACGCAACTTTGCAATATAGTGAAACGGTGTAGTCAACATTGGAGTTGACAAAATTCTACATATTTGAAAAACATGACGAGATTACTTTTAGAACCTTAGTTAAAAAAATGTTTACTGTTTGAAAGCATCATTTGCCACACTATATGTCTTCTTGAACATAGAGAGAAAATCTCATATTTCAAATGGTTTATTTTATCACATAGAGCAACATTTCTCATACATTTTTTGAGAGAGAGAGAGAGAGAGAGAGAGAGAGAGAGAGAGAGAGAGAGAGAGAGAGAGAGAGAGAGAGAGAGAGAGAGAGAGAGAGAGAGAGAGAATAATTTGATTGTAATGACTAAATGTTCAGGCGCTCTTCCATATTTTAATTATGGAACAGTTTTATTAACCTTGCTGGCTGCAGCTAGAACCTCTACTTTGACCTAAACAGATTATCGATATCCTTGCAGTAAGAGTCCAGATCACAAATACTTGTTCGGGGGTTTAATGAAACTGTTTAGACACCTTTATACTGTCTGCTGCACGTCGTCGTCAGTCTTTCGCATCTCCCACTCCATCAGCATTAATGGCAAACATGGCTTCCGCTTCTGGCAGGCAAGGTGAGTCGTAGATTTTACAAATTCTTGTTTCTCCTCTGCCTTTTCTCAGATAAAGTCTGTAAGGAAAACACATTTGGGGTTTGGGGACAATCAGATGGATAACTGAACTATGTGTAAGCAGGTCATTGTTTTAAACAATTAAGGTTTTCATGTCTCAAGCAGCCAAATACCAGCATATTTTTGAATGCTTTACTTAGCGGAGATTTGCCAGAGATTTCTGTATTCTTTCGTCTACTTCCCTTCATTGAGCATTCCACCCTAGGGTTTGAAGAGACTTCAACTAATCATGAATCACATCTTTTTGGCAGAAGGAAACAGGTGAGATGGGCGGTGGTTCTGCAAAGCAAACTAGCAGTGATGGATTCAAGGTGGAAATATTTGACCAAAAATAAAACCAGTAGCACAGTGACTTGAGAAATATGCCAATCTGTTCTAACAATTATTGCCCAGTCCATTCTCAATTTTTCTTCCCAAAGTAAACTCTCTGCAGTTCTACCACATTCTATGGCTGGAGGAAAAACCTCATTTAGATTAGGACTGTAGCGTTCACCCAACCACAGACTAAAACTCTTTGAAGCCAACGAAAACAGACCACAAAGGAATGTAAATGTTTTTCAAAGGCTTTCCTGTGTCAGCCAGAACAACAGGTTTATGACATTTTTTACAACCACTGGAAAGCCTATCTGCACACCAGAATCTTAACAATTCTTTTATCGGCTACAAAGCCGGTTGCTGACCTGGTATGAGTCAACAAAAACCCACTCCTGGAAAATTTAGAAAGATTAAGATTGCCCTCAAGTGGTAAAATTATCCTCATGTACCTTCTTAGACTAAGCCAAGCCATCTTACACATTAATACAATGACAATACTTGAATTCTACGAATGATTCACGTTATGTTTGTGTGTGTATGAACGTCATATCTCATTTGTATTCCATAAGGAATGAAATGTAACCTATACCTTTCAGCATAGTCAGAATAGGCAAGTAAACTTCATCACAAAAACATTTTAATGATGCGTTAATCGTGATGTGTGTTAAACAATGTTTTGGGTATTTTTGTGGGAAAACTGACTTGACAGCCTGACCAAATTTAACTCATTCCCTCCCAGCCATTTTCACTGAAGCAACCCCCTTTGCTCCCAGCTGTTTCACCGGATTTTGACTGATTGTGCAAGGCCCATAGACTATTGTGTTTGATTGATATAAAAACATGGAACCTACTAAAAGAAAGATTAGAGTCAGGGGGAAAAAACAGTCTGTTTCCGTTTTGCAGCAATTAGCAATAGAATATAGCTAAGTTTCATCATTAGTCACATTCCTGGTGAAAACACTGTCAAAAAGAGCTTGTTGCAACATGGCCCTGGTTGATCTGTTATACTCTGCTGTCGTCTGCTGGCCGTTTTTGTAATAACTACCATAGCTTCAAGCATTCTCCTCAGTTCAGAGGCTGCATCAAAGCCTTCTGTATGCTGTAGCATAAAAAAAAAAAAAAAAGTTAAAAAGTTAAAAAAAATGTATAAATACATCTTTGGGAGCAAATGAGTTAATGCTTAATTATGAATCCTTTAATAATTCTTTTTTTTCTCTCTTTTTTTCTGTGTATGTGTGCGTGCGTTTGCGTGCGTGCGTGCGTGTGTGCGCGTGTGTCTACGTAAAAATATATATAAATTTCCTACAGGTAATTTAAAATACTTAGGTGTTAAAATTTCACCAAAGTTAACTGAATTAACTTCTTTAAATTTTTTACCATTATTGGACAGTATCCGTAGTGATCTGGAGCGCTGGAATAATCTTCCGATCTCTTTAATAGGACGGATAGCTACTATAAAAATGAAAGTTTTACCAAAGATTAATTATTTATTTTCAATGATTCCATTTAAACCTACGTCTAACTGGTTCCAATCGCTGGACTCTGCTATCATAAAATTCTATTGGAATAAAAAAAAAGCTAAAATTTGTCTATCTACTCTTCAGGAAAGTAAATCTAAAGGGGGTTTAGAGGCACCAAACTTTATGTACTATTATATAGCTAATCAACTACAATATCTTGTGCTATGGACACAACCCAACAGAGATACTAACTGTTGGTTGGAATTGGAGCAGAAGGATTGTAATAATCTTAGACTGTTAGATTTACTCTTTTTGTACAAAATCAATAAAACGACATAATTGTTTTAAAAACCCAATGATAGCCGCCACCCTGACTGCCTGGTGGAAGGCATTAGAAATTACAAACTCCCAATTGGCGCCCTGTGGGCTCTCTCCCATTTGGCATAACCCCGACTTTCAACTTAATAATCAGTCGTTCCATTTAAGCTTATGGGAGCAGAAAGGAATTACACACCTTCATCATCTTTTCTCAGATAATAAGTTTATATCGTATACAAACTTGGTCCAGAAATATGAAATAAAAAATGGAAATTTCTTACATTATCTGCAAGTTAAAAATATGGTTAAGAAACAAATCCCAACACTTCAGGATACGCTCCAACTGCCTGTCTTAGCTAAATATATTATAAAGCTTTCTCCAACAACAATAAAGAAAATATCAAAAATATATAAGTTATTTTTATACACAAATAAAACGTATTTACCGACTTTAAAATGGGAAAAAGACTTTCCGGAACCAGACTTTTGGACCCAAATCTGTGAAAATGTATTTAAAATGACCAAACAGACAAATTTGCAACTTATCCAATATAAGATACTTCATAGAACATATATTACACAATATATGATGAAAAAAATGGGACTCTCTGACTCCGACATTTGTCTCCAGTGCTCACAAAACACTGCCGATACTTATCTTCATGCTTTATGGTCATGTACTCCAGTGCTGCATTTCTGGACTAAAATCTTGGAAAAGCTCGCTGATATATTAAACTGTAGGCTTCCTTTATCTCCAAGATTGTGTTTACTAGGTGACTTAACAATAACTGAGCTACCATGTAAACAATCCCAATCTATATTTATAGCCCTTACTATTGCTAAAAAAATAATCCTTGTCAATTGGAAAAATAAACAATCTCTAAATATCGACCACTGGTTAAACTTACTAATAAATTATATCTCAATGGAAAAAATCTCTGCCTTAAATAAAAATCAAGTATCAAGATTTAAACAAATATGGTCTATGTACATAGAATATTTTAATCTTAATTTGGCAACTTAATCCTGCCAAGATTCTGCCTGTTAACGAGAGCCACCACATCGTTGCAACTTCTGTTTTCGCTGCTTCTGTATTTGGTATTTTGTATCTGATTGTTTTTATTTTTATATAGTCAGGAACCTAGTTGCTGCTAGTGGGCTCGAGCACACCACACTATACGACACTATACTCACTAACTCCTTAAGAGTTATTTCTAGTGGGCACTAAGCATCAACACTTGGTGTTAATGCATGCAAATTAGTCAATTTTCTCGACGCCGTCCCCCGTGGTGGTTCTGCTCCCCCCCCGTTGTCTGCTCGGTAGCGGTTGTTGTCTTGGCCGCTCCCTGGGCCCCCTGTGGGGTGCGGTGTTGGGGTGCTTTCCCTGGTGCCCGGGGCGGCGCCGTCCCGGCGCGGTCCGCTGCTCCGTGCCCGGCGGCGCGGTTCGGGGCGGGTGGGCCTCTGGTGTGCCCCGTGGCTCCCTCTCCCCTCCCCCTTCCTCCCCCCCGTCGCCTCTCCCTCCTCGCCTCCTCCCGCCCATCCTCCTCTGCCTCCCGGTCCCTTTTCCCTTGTCGCCCCCCCCGCCCTGCAGCCGCCCTTTCGCCTTCTTGTCGTCTTCCTCCCGCTTCCCCCTTCCCCCTTCCCTGTCGGCCCCCCGCCCCTCCCCCTCCCTCTCCCTCTCCCTGGGCCTGGGGCTCCCTCCCCGGCCCGGGGCGCCTGGGCGGGCTCCGGAGGCCGGTCCTATTGTGGTGCCAGATGGGTGGGGTGGGGGGCGGGTGGGGTGGGGGGGGGGGTGCTGGGGGACGGGCGTGCCACCTACACCCGCCGGGTTGGGTGAGGCCCCGCTGGTCGCTCCTCTTACTCACTTCACTAGTTTTGCACTATACACTTTGTAAATATACACATAGGGCACACAACACATTTCTTGGTGGGGTGGGGAAGGGTGGAAACACCGTCTTCACCCTTCAACTCCCCTCCAATTTTAATGCACTTAATGTCCAAGGGGAGGGGTGAGTTGGGGCGGGGAGCCATCAGAGGGGATGGACTGCAGTGCCTGGCAGCACTGTGGTCCCCCCTATCTGTGTCCCTGCCCCACCACTTTGTCCCTCCTTTTTTTTGGGGGGGGGGATGCGGGTGTGTCGGTGTAAGGGAAATTTTGCTGGACCGCGGTTGACGGCTTTCTTTCTTTGGTGGTGGTCCTTATGCATGTCAGATCCGTCGCACCAGCATCTACTGAAACTCAACAGAAGTAGCCTCTCCCTCCCACAGCCCCTTGAATCAGTGGGTGCTGGTGTCTGTGGATCTCACTTTGCTTTATCTATCCTTCCCTCCTTCCTCTCTTTAGTTTTTCCTCTGGTCACTTGAGATCTCAATTTATTGGAAGTTTGAGGCTTCTGGGGTTGGCATAAGACTCTGGTTTTGTAACCACGCAGGAGGGGTTTTGTTGGTGCTGGATTTCACTTTGATGGATTGGATGTTGGCTTCTATGGATCTCACTCTGCCTTATCGATCCTTCCCTCCTTCCTCTCTTTAGTTTTTCCTCTGGTCTCTTGAGATCTCGCTAAATTTGCTGGAATTTAGAGGCTTCCGGGGTTGGCGTAAGACTTTGATTTTGTAATCATGGGGAAGGCAGGAAGTGTTTGGTCGGTGCTGGATTTCACTTTGATTTATCTTTCTTTTCTCTTTATTTTTTTCTGACCTTTTCTCTGGTCTCCTGACCATTTAAACTTCACGACTCTGGCAAGATTCTGAAGTACCTGGTTAAGGCGAAGGGTAATGGGATATTTATAAGGCTTTAGGTGAATTAATGAGTATAAATTTATACGTATTTGCACGCACACGCACGCACGCATGCGCACGCACGCACGCACGCAAACGCACGCACACACGCAAACGCACGCACACACACAAAAAAAAAAAAAAAAAAAAAAGAGCAATGATGATAAGACGTTGAATCGGTAAGAAAGAAACGGAAAAAAATATATATATATATATATATATATATATAAATAAATTTATACTCATTAATTCACCTAAAACCTTATAAAAATCCCATTACCCTTCACCTTAACCAGGTACTTCAGAGTCTCGCCAGAGTCGTGAGGTTCAAATGGTCAGGAGACCAGAGAAAAGGTCAGAAAAGATAAAAAGAAAAGAAGGATGAATCAAAGTGAAATTCAGCACGGACCAAACACTTCCTGCCTTCCCCATGGTTACAACAACAAGGTCTTATGCCAACCCTAGAAGCCTCAAAATTCCAACAAATTAACGAGATCTCAATAGACCAGAGGAAAAACTAAAGAGAGGAAGGAAGGAAGGATCGATGAGGCAGAGTGAGATCCATAGAAACCAGTACATCCAGTCCATCAAAGTGGAATCCACACCAACCAAACACCTCCTGCGTGGTTACAAAACCATAGTCTTACGCCAACCCCAGAAACCTCAAACTTCCAATAAATTGAGGAGATCTCAAGTGACCAGAGGAAAAACTAAAGAGAGGAAGGAGGGAAGGATAGATAAAGCAAAGTGAGATCCACAGACACCAGCACCCACTGATTCAACGAGCTGCGGGAGGGAGAGGCGAGTTCTGTTTGAGGTTCAGTAGATGCTTGTGCGATGAATCTGGCATGTATAAGGACCGCCACCAGAGAAAGAAGCCGTCAACCGCGGACCAGCAAAGCGAGCACAGCCCCCCCCCCCCCCCCCCGGAATCCCCCAGGCCGCGGCAGCACCAAGGCCACCCCCACGCGAGCCGACCCAGACGCGCAGAACACCCCCGCCCCGGCCCACACCCCGAGCCCAAGGCCGCAGAACGAGGCCCGGCGGGCCCCCACAGCACCCCACGGGTCCCCAGCCCCCGCCGCCCCCACGACCTCCCCGCACCCCACCCAAACCCGCCACCCGCCACGACCCAGGCCCCGCCACCCCCCGGCCCCCAGACCCCCGAACACACCCCGACCCCCAACGCCCAGCCCCCCACAAACCCCCAAAAAAGTGTTTCTATCTTATTCCACTTTTCCGTAATCTGCAGTAGAAAACAGGTTGGTTTAAGCGAAATCCCGTCTTTTAAAAGAAAAGTCTGAGAAGAGAGGCTTTTTGTGAAGCTATGTATTTCATGCACAGCTTTGATTTTTTGACACTGTTTTTTTTTTCTTTTGTACACCACAAACATCTGAAGAGTGATGCATTTGAGAAAGATGCATTTGTCGTGTACCAAAAGATCGCTGCAGCCCCCACTGATGGCTTTTTGGGCTACGTCTGGGCCACAAGATGCATGATGCCATTTGGTCTTTGCAATGCCCCTGCCACTTTTCAACGCTTGATGCAACAGTGTCTTAGTGGTCAAATTGCAGAATCGCTGCTTGTCCGTCTGGATGAAATCATAGTATATTCCCCGGATTTCAAAAAGCACCTTCAACATCTGGAGGAAGTATTTTCAAGACTCCATAAGCATGGACTGAAATTAAGATCTGATAAATGCAACCTGCTACAAAAGGAGGTAAAGTTCCTTGGGCATGTGGTAGATGAGCGTGGAGTTCGCCCAGACCCATCAAAAGTTTCTGCCGTGGTGGATTGGCCTATACCTGCTACTGTGAGGGAAGTAAGGGCATTCCTTGGACTGGCAGGGTACTACAGGCGTTTTGTCCCGAACTTTGCTAAGATTGCATGCCCAATGAATTCGTTATTAATAGGCATTTCCAACGATAAGCGATCCCGTGGTCGGAAAGTAGAGTGGACGGCGCAATGTCAAACTTCATTCGAATGTCTTAAAACGGTATTAACCCAGGCTCCAGAGTTGGCATTTGCAGACTTTACTTTACCATTTATCGTTTATACAGATGCTAGCATTCATGGGTTGGGGGTGTTGGCTTAAAAACAAAATGGACAAGAACGAGTCATAGCTTATGCTAGCCGCTCCCTGCATCCTACTAAACAAAATGACTCAAACTATAGTTCCTTTAAGTTGGAACTTTTAGGATTAAAGTGGGCAATAACAGAAAAATTCAAAGACTATCTTACTGGAGCAAAGTTTGTTGTCTATACAGACAACAATCCTGTTGCACATCTGCAGTCAGCAAAGCTGGGTGCCACAGAACAGAGGTGGGTTGCCCAGTTGGCTTCATTTAACTTTGAAGTGACGTATCGGGCAGGTAAAGAGAACATCAATGCAGATGCACTGTCCAGATACCCGGTAACCACTGTATCCTCAAAAATTCAAAGTCCAGTGACTGGCGTCCACAGCATCTGTGCGGTAACATCTATGGACAATGGTGAACTGTGTGGAAGCAGGGATGAGGACTGGGGCTCCTTACCTCATTGACTGCCATTGACGGCTATAGACGCCAAACGAGTCATTTGAACTGGGCTGGCATTGAATGAGTTAGAAGATTGTGATGAAGACATCAAACCAGTTAAAAGGTATGTGGAGATGGGATCATGGCCGGGAAAATTGGAGAGGCAGGACTTACCCTTGAGAGCACAACGGTTGTTGCACCACCGCAAAAGACTATATCTAAAAAATGGTGTGTTGTACCGCAGGGCTGTTGACCAGTGTACTCATGAGCTATGCTAAGTTATTTGCCCAAGATCCAGGTGCAGACCCTGGGAGAAGTACCACAAGGCTGTTGCCCATGCAGGGGTGGGAAGGACATTGTCAGCTATGAGATGTTTTTTCTTCTGGCCAAACATAGAGGAGGTGGTACGGGGGTTCAACTCTGGGTGTGTTTGCTGTAGCTTGCAAAAGGATAGGACTGAGCCTAGAGCCCCTTTACAACCTATTACGGCGTCTTATCCCCTAGAAGTTATTGCCCTGGATTTTCTTTCATTGAGTAGACCTAGCGACACCTATCAGAACATTCTTGTTAGGGCCCGAGCAGCGACCGCTGCGAGGTCCCTATTGTTTTTGTAAAAATTATTATTATTAGGGCCCGAGCAGCGACCGCTGCGAGGTCCCTATTGTTTTTGTAAAAATTATTATTAGGGCCCGAGCAGCGACCGCTGCGAGGTCCCTATTGTTCCTGAAGGAATTCTTATTATTAGGGCCCGAGCAGCGACCGCTGCGAGGTCCCTATTGTTCCTGAAGGAATTCTTATTATTCTTCTTCTTCTTCTTCTTCTTTTTCTTTGTTATTATTCTTTTCCGCAAACAACCACATTTTTGAGGCACTAAACATGAACGAAAACTCACCAAACTTTACACGCAGATCGGGTCTGGCGAAAAATTTCATATTTTAAAGTCGCCATACATGATAACAGAAAAATGGCTCTGTAGCGCCACCTACATAGGTTTAACGGATCCCTGTCCCGCTACGATTGTCCTATGGCTACGAAAATTGTGTGGCACCTGTAGCACATCCAGATGAACAAAAACCTCTTTGATATGTGTACCCTAAAATAGACAGGAAGTGAGGTATGAGTATTTGAATGTCCAATTTTGGCCCATTTTTGCACATTTACAGGGGTCATACTTTTGCCCGCTTCTCCTACACGGTTAACCCGATTGACTTCAAACTTGGGCTGTACCATCTCAACACCTGGGACAACATCATGGTAAAAAATCTAAAGTTTTTGACATACTATATGACGGTGGCGGGGCATCAAATTTACAGTTTCAAAATTCTTACTTAACGAAGCATTGCCGGTGGTACGTTTAATCTAGAGCTACGAAAATTGGTACACATATGTAACAGACTATGATCTACAAAAAAGCCTGTTGGTGCCATATGCTAAACCTAACAGGAAGTCCGCCAGAGGCGAGGCATCAAATTTTGTGTTTCAAAATTCTAACTTAATGAAGCATTCCCGGCTGTACATTTCACCTAGAGTTACCAATATTTGAAGACATACGTAACAGCCCTCAAGGTACAAAAAACTCTTTTTGAACCATATGCTAAACCGAACAGGAAGTCCGCCATTTTGATTTACTTTGGAACGTGTTGCCATTTTTTGGGCCATTTCATAGGGGTCTTATTTTAACGAACTCCTCCTACAGAGTTTATCCGATCATCTCCAAACTTGGTGTGATTCATCTTAAGATGTTGAAGATGAAAAGTTATTGAAAGCTTTTTATTTTGTCGCACGCTGTTGCCGTGGCATGCACAGTTTGCAAAGGAAAAAATTACTTCTTAATGAAGCATTCCCAGTTGTACGAAGCAGCTAGAGCTACGAAAATTTGTAGACAAATGTAACAGCCCACGATGTACAAAAAAGTCTCTTGGTGCCATGTGCTAAACCCAACAGGAAGTCCCGTAGGGGCCGGGCATCACATTTTGAGCTAAAAAACTCCTCTTTAACGAAGCATTCCCGGTTGTACGTTTCACCTAGTGCTATGATAATTTAGAGGCATACATAAGAGCCCACGATGTACAAAAAAGTCTCTTGGAACCATGTGCTAAACCAAACAGGAAGTCCGCCATTTTGATTTATGATGGGATTTGTAGCCTTTTTTTGTGGCCTTTTTTAGGGGTCATATTTTAACTCCTCCTACAAAATTCATTCGACCGTGTTCAAACTTGGTGTGTTTCATCTTAAGATGTTTAAGATGCAAATTTATCGGAAGTTTTTTATTTTGTCGCACGCTGCTGCTATAGCGATGCATTGGTTGCCAAGTAAAGTGCTGCTTTGTTTTTTTTTATCTATACATGTGTGAAAACTCGTGAAACTTTGCACACACATCAGACTTGTCATTAACATGAATTTTTAGAGATTTCTTGTGCAATTTGCAATAAATCGCACCCTCTATACATTTTTTATGGAGCATTTCCGATTGGATGATTCAAGCGCGAAATAACTAAAGATGACTTGACCTGACCTAGATTTGTGAAAACTCAGAGGCATACCTATTATATTATTATTATTTTTTGTACCTTACAAGATTATCTCTTGTGCCACATTAAACCCCTTTGCAGGCCTGAGCCAAACCACGGTCCATACATTTGATACCACTGCTTTATTTCAATGGTCAAGTACTTCATAACCACACCTACTTATGCTTGTCCTTGCATATATAGTAGACAACAAAGAGCTCTTTCAACAAAAGACATTTCCATCTACAAAGTCATACAAGGTAAGCACTCTATAAATTCTGCAATCACTACACTTCTATTCCTAAATTATCACTTCAAATACCAACAATGGTTAATACAGCTACAAATTTCTTGTATGTTTATGAAGTATGATACTGTATTTATTTCTACTCCTTTGCTTTTCTACAGAACATGAACAAATCACCAAGCAAATTCTCTTTTGATAAAGACCCTCTAATCATCTCCATACGCAAAGATTGCCAACTTTTTTCCGTAAGTATACAATACATAAACTAAACAGGACAACTTTCTCAATCATATACAGTATGCCATACATATATGTATTAAGTTCTCATTTATTAACAGGTTTGTTAAAGGCACCTTTAGTGTGTTTTTCTGTTTGTAATGTTTCTCCACGAGCACGTCTAGCCATTGATATCATGTAGAACACATATGCTAACCTTTTAGAGACAATTGAAGCTTACTTGCACAGTAGCCACTATCTTAACCACTTAATTCACATGTCTACTTGACAACTTATTACATGTAGTGAAATGGTACTTTGTGCGTCTTATGCTTTTTTCTGAACACTGCTTTTCAACTCTTTCCTTAAAACCAATACATGCGGTACTGTTATACTGTATAAATATATATGTCCGTGTGTATATATTTGTATATTCTTTCAAATAAACTCGTTTTGACACACACAGCCATTGAGTAACATGCAACACGACCACAACGTTTTGCACCAACACGTTACCTCTGCTATTTAGAATCATGGAATCTAACATGACTGATTTTCATTGAATGCTTTGTCATTACAGTATGCATGCATTGATCATGCTTTCAGTCGCAACGACTTATACCAGCGCAGCCTTGATCTTCATTCCCAAATGAACCAACTAGTCCATGTGACTCGAGTCAATCGAGCACTTGAAAAACAGATAGACTTCAAAACCAAGCTTGTGAAAGAACTCCAGACTGCATTGGATATAAAGGATGCATGTGATGCATTTGTCCGTGATGGTAAGCTATATGACATGGAAGACACACAAACACTAACACAGCAAGCATCCCCATCCTACACATTGTGTATAATGAATGACATGTTTGACAATGGACATTTTTACATTTTTTTGTTAATGCACGTTCCTTTTTTTCTGTTAGGAATATCTTGAAGGTAAAATTGGACTGTTAACTAAAACACTGACTGATTATTGAGCCGCAATTTCTCAATGTATATAATGTGAATACATACTACACTTGATTACTTTCAAATGTGACTGATATCATGTAGCTATGCTGTGATCTTGCCCTCTTTCATCCACTGATAGACACTTCAAAGTTCTTTTTTTTCTGTATCTTCTCAAAATAACTGACATATTCATGGAAAAGATTGTATTTAAATTCTATCATTATTAATTACTATTATTATGTTTATGTCTTTGCCCCTGATTATGATGTTTCTATACCATAGATTTTTTTTTTTTTTTTTTTTTTTGAACATACAGTGACTTGACCTTTACAATACAAATTTTTACTAAGAAAAAATCAATCACACACCATAATATTTTATACTTATCCTGCATGTATCTGGACACACCATGCCAAATTTTACACTTACATAACCATTTATGTACCTGTCGTATCCTTACTTTTATTCATCATTTCATCACACAATCCTAAAACATTGCTTTTTGACCCAGAGGATTCAACTATACCATTTTTGCGTGTCTTATTACTTACTAGCTATATTATTTATTAACGGGCAAAAACTATGAATATAAGATCACCGTCAAATATTACGTCTGTAATATCCATATACAGTGCATTACATAATATGCATTTGTATTAAGACACTACCATGCTAAAAATATGCACACGACTGTTCTGTAAACTACACCTAAGACAACCAAACTTCACAGATCTAACATGATTCTTCATTCTTTTTTGTTCTACAGATGTATCAAATGCTGCCACACAGACAGAAGAAGCCACTGAGGACATGCACGAAGACGATGATCACAATATAACAGGACAGGTTAACCCCCCTGAAGTTTTAGCCCGCAGGTCAAAGCGTCCTAGGACTAATTCATCCATGGAGGTTACATTATCCTAAGACAGACTATGTGCTAACCCAAACTCTTTGACCCCAAGGGATTCATCTGTCCCAGAAAACTTTTACACTAAAGAGTTTATCTGTCCTAGGGCGCTGTTAACCCCAGGTTAAAGTGTTATTTAATCTGTCCTGTTACAACAGCTATACATAAACAGCTGCATTCCTCTCCTGTTCCATCTCTCGCACTTCTTTCATCTCTTTTTCTGCTCTACTTATACCTATGCTTGCTCATGTGCTTTTTTCCCCTTTAGATGATGTCATTGGTTAGCCTGCTTCAAAGCTAAATTTTTTCTTGAATAACTGTCACACATTTACTGTTTGCTGGACCCTACAAAACTGTCACAATACTTCACTATGTCATGAATACATATGTGTTGCACAGCGACACCACATTAAGAGTCATCAAAAAGCTTTTTATTTGATCACACACCATCTCTGTGCCATGCAATGTTTTCAAATAAACAGATGCTGGTTTTGAATATCAAACGAGCGACTTTTCATGAAACTTTGCACACACATCAGAAAGTCCACACTTTTGAATTTATTTTGGGAATTGTGCATCATTTTTGGCCTTTTACTGCACCTTTTTACACACAAGGCACGGCAAATGCATTTCTATTTTCCATGGTCCTTGTCTATTTAACAGTACCCCAACGTGCAAGTCCCCCGACTTGCATATACCCCAACGTGGCCCGGGTTGCGAGGGCCCTTTATAGCTGCTCGCAGCTCTAGTTATTCTTCTTCTTCTTTTTCTTTGTTATTATTCTTTTCCGCAAACAACCACATTTTTGAGGCACTAAACATGAACGAAAACTCACCAAACTTTACACGGAGATCGGGCCTGGCGAAAAATTTGATATTTTAAAGTCGCCATACGTGATAACCGAAAAATGGCTCTGTAGCGCCACCTACATAGGTTTAACGGATCCCTGTCCCGCTACGATTGTCCTATGGCTACGAAAATTGTGTGGCACCTGTAGCACATCCAGATGAACAAAAACCTCTTTGATATGTGTACCCTAAAATAGACAGGAAGTGAGGTATGAGTATTTGAATGTCCAATTTTGGCCCATTTTTGCACATTTACAGGGGTCATACTTTTGCCCGCTTCTCCTACACGGTTAACCCGATTGACTTCAAACTTGGGCTGTACCATCTCAAGACCTGGGACAACATCATGGTAAAAAATCTAAAGTTTTTGACATACTATATGACGGTGGCGGGGCATCAAATTTACAGTTTCAAAATTCTTACTTAACAAAGCATTGCCGTGGTACGTTTAATTGAGAGCCACGAAAATTGGTACACATATGTAACAGACTATGATCTACAAAAAACTCTTTTTGAACCATATGCTAAACCTAACAGGAAGTCCGCCAGAGGCGAGGCATCAAATTTTGTGTTTCAAAATTCTTATTTAATGAAGCATTCCCGGCTGTACATTTCACCTAGAGTTACCAACATTTGAAGACATAGGTAACAGCCCTCAAGGTACAAAAAACTCTTTTTGAACCATATGCTAAACCGAACAGGAAGTCCGCCATTTTGATTTACTTTGGAACGTGTTGCCATTTTTTGGGCCATTTCATAGGGGTCTTATTTTAACGAACTCCTCCTACAGAGTTTATCCGATCATCTCCAAACTTGGTGTGATTCATCTTAAAATGTTGAAGATGAAAAGTTATTGAAAGCTTTTTATTTCGTCGCACGCTGTTGCCGTGGCATGCACAGTTTGCAAAGGAAAAAATTCCCTCTTAATGAAGCATTCACAGTTGTACGAAGCAGCGAGAGCTACGAAAATTTGGAGACAAATTTAACAGCCCACAATGTACAAAAAAGTCTCTTGGTGCCATGTGCTAAACCCAACAGGAAGTCCCGTAAGGGCCGGTCATCACATTTTGAGGTAAAAAACTCCTCTTTAACGAAGCATTCCCGGTTGTACGTTTCACCTAGCGCTATGATAATTTAGAGGCATACATAAGAGCCCACGATGTACAAAATAGTCTCTTGGAACCATCTTCCAAAACAAACAGGAAGTCCGCCATTTTGATTTACGTTGGGATTTGTAGCCATTTTTTGTGGCCTTTTTTAGGGGTCATATTTTAACGAACTCCTCCTACAAAATTTATCCGACTGTCTTCAAACTTGGTGTGCTTCATCTTAAGATGTTTAAGATACAAAGTTATCGAAAGTTATTTATTTTGTCCCACGCCGTTTCATGGCGATGCATTGTTTGCCAAGTAAAATGCTGCTTTTTTTTTTTTTGGTCTAAACATGTGCAAAAACTCATGAAACTTTACACACACATCAGGCTTGTCATAAGCATGAATATTTTAGAGATTTCTTATTAAATTTGCAATAAATGCTTCAATAGCGCCCTCTAGACATTTTTATGAAGTCTTTCCGATTATATGATTCAGCTAGATGTGTGAATATTGGCAGGCATGCCTAATATATTCAAAAAGTATTCTATATAGCCAATGTGCCAATCCATTTTGATTTTATTTTGTTAATTGTGCATCATTTTTGGCCTTTCCATGAAACTTTACAAACACAAAGCATGGCAAAAACGTTTAAAATTTAGATGGTTTCCTATTTGACAGTACCCCAACATGCCAGTACCCCGACGTGCAAATACCCCAACGTGGCCCGGGTTGCGAGGGCCCTTTATAGCTGCTCGCAGCTCTAGTTATTATTATTATTATTATTAGGGCCCGAGCAGCGACCGCTGCGAGGTCCCTATTGTTTTTGTAAAAATTATTATTATTATTATTATTAGGGCCCGAGCAGCGACCGCTGCGAGGTCCCTATTGTTTTTGTAAAAATTATTATTATTATTATTATTATTCTTCTTCTTCTTCTTCTTCTTCTTCTTCTTTATTCTCCGCAAACGATCGCGATTTTGGGTACCTAAACATTCACGAAAACTCACCAAACTTTGCACACTCCTCAGGCCCGGCGAAAAATTTGATATTATGAAGTCGTCATAACAACGCGACTCTATAGCGCCCCCTAGCATAGTAAAATAAAAACCAAGCCCGGCACGTTTGAGCTAGAGCAACGAAAATTGGCAGGCACGTGTAGCACCCCGAGATGCACAAAAAAGTCTATTGGGACCATGTAGCTAAAATGTACAGGAAGTGAGCTATGAATTTTTTAATGTCCAATTTTGGCCTATTTTGGCACATTCACTGTGGTCATGCTTTTTCCCCCTTTGCAAACATTTTTCATCCAATTGACTTCAAACTTGGCATTTATTATCTCAAGACCTAAGAGAACAACTGGGCAAAAAATCTTGCCTTTTCGAAATACTATATGACGGGGGCGGGGCAGCAAATATTGCCTTTAAAATTTCATTTGTCCAGAAAGAGCAAATGCTGAATAACTCCCATGTACAAGCTCCAAAAAATCTCAAACTTCTCAGGCAACGTAATAGTCACGGCCTGAAAACATCTATATGACAAAATTCAGTTATACATATAGCGCCACCTAGTGGTTACAATAAATGTCATACTTTACGTTTTTAGCTACTGTGCTGAGCTCGTTGAAGGGATCCAGTTGAAAATTGGTCAGAAAAGCCTTAAGATGTTGATGATGCCCCACACCGAATATTGTAACTTTTCGCCAAAGGGTGTTGCCGCTACGGTGACGCAAAGTCTGAAGATTTTTCGTGACAAGAAAAGCTGCATTAACTTGACCGAGATGATCCTATCTTCTCAAAATTCCACACATTTGATGAGAGTCCAGCCCTAAAGACATCTACAAACTTATATTTCATCTAACTGATAGCGCCACCTAGTGGCATATTTTTTTCTTACGAATTTTCTTCTACGTTTTTCTCCAAACACGTTAACTGGACCTACCTCATATTTGCTCAGATGAGGGTTTCGGCCTTCATGATGTCACAACACGAAGTTTGTGAGTTTTCGCGAATTGCTGTGGGCGTGGCTAAGCGCTGTTCGCCAAGAAAACAACGCCAGTTTTGAGGGTCTAAACATGCGCAGAAACTCATGAAACTTGGCACACACATCTGGCCTGGTAAAATGAACAATATTTTATTGTTGATTGTGCTATTTTTACAAAAATAACTCAATAGCGCCCCCTAGGAATTTTTAATGAAGCAGCCCCGGTTGTACGTTTAAGCAAGATCTACGAAAATTCTTAGGTGTATGAGGGAGCCCAAGACCTACAAAAAAGTCTCCTGTACCCATATGCTAAAATGAACAGGAAGTGAGCTACGAATTTTTGAATGTCCCATTTTTTTCGATTTTTGCACATTCACAGGGGGCAGACTTTTGCCCACTTCTCCTACACGTTTCATCCGACTGAGTTAAGACTTGGCCTGGACCATGTCAAGACCTGAGCCAACGACAGGGGGAAAAATTTTGACTTTTCGAAATACTATATGATGAGGGCGGGGCATCAAAATTTGTGTTTCGCAATGAAAAAGGATATGCTTGATAACTCCCCGGTACATGCTCCAAAAAATCCCAAACTTGACATGTATGTTTATCGTCAAGGCCTGAAGTTATCTCTATGACAACATTCAGTTATATATGTAGCGCCACCTAGCCCTTGAGGCATGAAAAAAAAATACCCCACATACGGTATTTTGTACAAAAAATGTACACTCATTCTAAGTGTGATAACTAAGTCATTTATGAATATTCTTTTAGTTTCCACCACTCAAAATGTTCACTGGCATCAGACTTATCCAAACATATATATATTTTTATTTATTTTTGATAGCCTCTATGGACATTAAAAGCAATATCGTGAATGAAGGATATGCTTAATAACTCCACGGTACATGCTCCAAAAAAAATCCCACACTTGACATGTATGCTTATAATCCAGACCTGAAGGTATCTCTATGACAACATTCAGTTATAAATACAGCGCCACCTAGCCCTTGAGGCATATATTAAAAAAAAGAAAAATACCCCACATACGGTATTTTGTACAAAAAATGTACACTCATTCTAAGTGTGATAACTAAGTCATTTATGAATATTCTTTTAGTTTCCACCACTCAAATTGTTCACTGGCTTCACACCGATCCAAACGTATGTACGTTTCCATTTTGTTTTATTCATTTTTGATTGCCCCTTTGGACAATAAAAGTAACATTGTGCAATGAGTACAACGAGCGATGATGTGTATATACACTTTTACAAAAAATACCAATCAGGGCAACTCATTGCCTAAAAATAAAAAAGGACGCTGATTTTTGCAGGTCTTAACAGCCACCAAAACCCGTTGAGCTTGACACACACTGGCAAAAAAATATTCTACATGTAAACGTTTATTATGCCATTTTCAAAGAAATTTTGCTTCCAATATGCCAGTACCCCAACGTGCAAGGACCCCAACGTGGCCCGGGCTGCGAGGGCCCTTTATAGCTGCTCGCAGCTCTAGTTATTATTATTCTTTATTCTCCGCAAACGATCGCGATTTTGGGTACCTAAACATTCACGAAAACTCACCGAACTTTGCACACTCCTCAGGCCCGGCGAAAAATTTGATATTATTAAGTCGTCATAACAATGCGACTCGATAGCGCCCCCTAGCGTAGAAAAATAAAAACCAAGCCCGGCACGTTTGAGCTAGAGCAACAAAAATTGGCAGGCACGTGTAGCACCCCGAGATGCACAAAAAAGTCTATTGGGACCATGTAGCTAAAATGTACAGGAAGTGAGCTATGAATTTTTTTATGTCCAATTTTGGCCTATTTTGGCACATTCACTGTGGTCATGCTTTTTCCCCCTTTGCAAACATTTTTCATCCAATTGACTTCAAACTTGGCATTTATCATCTCAAGACCTGAGAGAAAAACTGGGCAAAACATCTTGCCTTTTTGAAATACTATATGACGGGGGCGGGGCATCAAATATTGCCTTTAAAATTTCATTTGTCCAGAAAGAGCAAATGCTTAATAACTCCCATGTTCAAGCTCCAAAAAATCTCAAACTTCTCAGGCAACGTAATAGTCACGGCCTGAAAACATCTATATGATAAAATTCAGTTATACATATAGCGCCACCTAGTGGTAACAATAAATGTCATACTTTACGTTTTTAGCTACTGCGCTGAGCTCGTTGAAGGGATCCAGTTGAAAATTGGTCAGAAAAGCCTTAAGATGTTGATCATGCCCCACACCGAATATTGTAACTTTTCACCAAAGGGCGTGGCCGCTACGGTGCCGCAAATTCTAAAGATTTTTCGTGACAATAAAAGCTGCATTAGCTTGACCGAGATGATCCTATCTTCTCAAAATTTCACACATTTGATGAGAGTCCAGCCCTAAAGACATCTATGAACTTATATTTCATCTTACTGATAGCGCCACCTAGTGGCAATTTTTTTTCTTACGAATTTTCTTCTACGTTTTTCTCCAAACACGTTAACTGGACCTACCTCATATTTGCTCAGATGAGGGTTTCGGCCTTCACGGTGTCACAACACGAAGTTTGTGAGTTTTCGCGAATTGCTGTGGGCGTGGCTAAGCGCTGTTCGCCAAGAAAACAACGCCAGTTTTGAGGGTCTAAACATGCACAGAAACTCATGAAACTTGGCACACACATCTGGCCTGGTACAATGAGCAATATTTTATTGTTGATTGTGCTATTTTAAAAAAAAAAGAATCAATAGCGCCCCCTAGAAATTTTTAACGAAGCAGCCCCGGTTGTACGTTTAAGCAAGAACGACGAATATTTTTAGGTGTATGAGGGAGCCCAAGACCTACATAAAAGTCTCTTGGACCCATATGCTAAAATGAACAGGAAGTGAGCTACGAATTTTTGAATGTCCCATTTTTGATGATTTTTGCACATTTATAGGGGGCATACTTTTGCCCACTTCTTCTCCACGTTTCATCCGACTGAGTTAAGACTTGACCTGGACCATGTCAAGACCTGAGCCAACGACAGGGGGAAAAATTTTGACTTTTCGAAATACTATATGATGAGGGCGGGGCATCAAAATTTGTGTTTCGCAATGAAAAAGGATATGCTTGATAACTTCCCAGTACATGCTCCAAAAAATCCCAAACTTGACATGTATGTTTATCGTCAAGGCCTGAAGTTATCTCTATGACAACATTCAGTTATATATGCAGCGCCACCTAGCCCTTGAGGCATAAAAAAAAAAATACCCCACATACGGTATTTTGTACAAAAAATGTAAACTCATTCTAAGTGTGATAACTAAGTCATTTATGAATATTCTTTTAGTTTCCACCACTCAAAATGTTCACTGGCATCAGACTTATCCAAACATATATATATTTTTATTTATTTTTGATAGCCTCTGTGGACATTAAAAGCAATATCGTGAATGAAGGATATGCTTAATAACTCCACGGTACATGCTCCAAAAAAAATCCCACACTTGACATGTATGCTTATAATCAAGGCCTGAAGGTATCTCTATGACAACATTCAGTTATAAATACAGCGCCACCTAGCCCTTGAGGCATAAAAAAAAACAAACCCACATACGGTATTTTGTACAAAAAATGTAAACTCATTCTAAGTGTGATAACTAAGTCATTTATGAATATTCTTTTAGTTTCCACCACTCAAATTGTTCACTGGCTTCACACCGATCCAAACGTATGTACGTTTCCATTTTGTTTTATTCATTTTTGATTGCCCCTTTGGACAATAAAAGTAACATTGTGCAATGAGTACAACAAGCGATGATGTGTATATACACTTTTACAAAAAATACCAATCAGGGCAACTCATTGCCTAAAAATAAAAAAGGACGCTGATTTTTGCAGGTCTTAACAATCACCAAAACCTGTTGAGCTTGACACACACTGGCAAAAAAAATATTCTACATGTAAACGTTTATTGTGCCATTTTCAAAGAAATTTTGCTTCCAATATGCCAGTACCCCAACGTGCCAGTACCCTAACGTGCAAGTACCCCAACGTGCAAGGACTCCAACGTGGCCCGGGCTGCGAGGGCCCTTTATAGCTGCTCGCAGCTCTAGTTATTATTATTCTTCTTCTTCTTCTTTATTCTCCGCAAACAATCGCGATTTTGGGTACCTAAATATTCACGAAAACTCACCGAACTTTGCACACTCCTCAGGTCCGGCGAAAAATTTGATATTATGAAGTCGTCATAACAACGCGACTCTATAGCGCCCCCTAGCGTAGAAAAATAAAAACCAAGCCTGGCACGTTTGAGCTAGAGCAACGAAAATTGGCAGGCACGTGTAGCACCCCGAGACGCACAAAAAAGTCTATTGGGACCATGTAGCTAAAATGTACAGGAAATGAGCTATGAATTTTTTTATGTCCAATTTTGGCCTATTTTGGCACATTCACTGTGGTCATGCTTTTTCCCCCTCTGCAAACATTTTTCATCCAATTCACATCAAACTTGGCCTTTATCATCTCAAGACCTGAGAGAACAACTGGGCAAAAAGTCTTGCCTTTTCGAAATACTATATGATGGGGGCGGGGCATCAAATATTGTCTTTAAAATTTCATTTGTCCAGAAAGAGCAAATGCTTAATAACTCCCATGTTCAAGCTCCAAAAAATCTCAAACTTCTCAGGCAACGTAATAGTCACGGCCTGAAAACATCTATATGAAAAAATTCAGTTATACATAAAGCGCCACCTAGTGGTGACAATAAATGTCATACTTTACGTTTTTAGCTACTGCGCTGAGCTCGTTGAAGGGATCCAGTTGAAAGTTGGTCAGAAAAGCCTTAAGATGTTGATCATGCACACCACCGAATATTGTAACTTTTCGCCAAAGGGCGTGGCCGCTACGGTGCCGCAAAGTCTGAAGATTTTTCGTGACAATAAAAGCTGCATGAACTTGACCGAGATGATCCTATCTTCTCAAAATTTCACACATTTGATGAGAGTCCAGCCCTAAAGACATCTACGAACTTATATTTCATCTTACTGATAGCGCCACCTAGTGGCAATTTTTTTTCTTACGAATTTTCTTTTACATTTTTTCTCCAAACACGTTAACTGGACCAACCTCATATTTGCTCAGATGAGGGTTTCGGCCTTCATGATGTCACAACACGAAGTTTGTGTGTTTTCGCGAATCGCTGTGGGCGTGGCTAAGCACTGTTCGCCAAGAAAACAACGCCAGTTTTGAGGGTCTAAACATGCGCAGAAACTCATGAAACTTGGCACACACATCTGGCCTGGTAAAATGAACAATATTTTATTGTTGATTGTGCTATTTTTACAAAAATGACTCAATAGCGCCCCCTAGAAATTTTTAACGAAGCAGCCCCGATTGTACGTTTAAGCAAGATCTACGAAAATTTTTACGTGTATGAGGGAGCCAAAGACCTACAAAAAAGTCTCTTGGACCCATATGCTAAAATGAACAGGAAGTGAGCTACGAATTTTTGAATGCCCCATTTTTTACGATTTTTGCACATTTTCAGAGGGCATACTTTTGCCCACTTCTCCTACACGTTTTATCCGACTGACTTATGACTTGACCTGGACCATGCCAAGACCTGAGCCAACAACAGACGGAAAAATCTTGACTTTTGGAAATACTATATGATGAGGGCGGGGCATCAAAATTTGTGTTTCGCACTGAAAAAGGATATGCTTAATAACTCCCCGATACATGCTCCAAAAAATCCCAAACTTGACATGTATGTTTATCGTCAAGGCCTGAAGGTATCTCTATGACAACATTCAGTTATATATGCAGCGCCACCTAGCCCTTGAGGCATGAAAAAAAAATACCCCACTTACGGTATTTTGTACAAAAAATGTAAACTCATTCTAAGTGTGATAACTAAGTCATTTAGGAATATTCTTTTACCTTCCACCACTCAAAATATTCACTGGCATCAGACCTAACCAAACATACATATTTTTGTTATTTAGTTTTATGTATTTTTGATAGCCTCTATGGACATTAAAAGCAATATCGTGAATGAAGGCTATGCTTAATAACTCCCAGGTACATGCTCCAAAAAATCCCATATTTGAAATGTATATTTAGAGTCAAGGCCTGAAGGTATCTCTATGACAAAATTCAGTTATAAATACAGCGCCACCTAGTCCTTGAGGCATAAAAAAAAATGCCTCACTTACGGTATTTTTCTAAAAATTGTAAACTCATTTTAAGTGTGATAACTAAGTCATTTATGAATATTCTTTTACTTTCCACCACTCAATATGTTCACTGGTATCAGACCGATCCAAACATACGTATTTTTTATTTAGTTTTATTTATTTTTTTTATCGCCTCTATGGACAATAAAAGCAACATTGTGCAATGAGTACCTGCGATGATGTGTGTATATATACTTTTACGAAAAATACCAATCAGAGCAACTCATTGCCTAAAAATAAAAAAAAGACGCTGATTTTTGCAGATCTTAATCACCAAAACCCATTGAGCTTGACACACTCATCACACCTGGCAAAAAAAAAAAAAAAAAGTCCACATGTTTATCATGCCATTTTCAAAGAAATTCTGCTTCCAATGTGCCAGTACCCCAATGTGCAAGTTCCCCAACGTGCAAGTACCCCAACGTGGCCCGGGCTGCGAGGGCCCTTTATAGCTGCTCGCAGCTCTAGTTATTCTTCTTCTTTATTCTCCGCAAACGATCGCGATTTTGGGTACCTAAACATTCACGAAAACTCACCGAACTTTGCACATTACTCAGGCCCGGCGAAAAATTTGATATTATTAAGTCGTCATAACAATGCGACTCGATAGCGCCCCCTAGCGTAGAAAAATAAAAACCAAGCCCGGCACGTTTGAGCTAGAGCAACAAAAATTGGCAGGCACGTGTAGCACCCCGAGACGCACAAAAAAGTCTATTGGGACCATGTAGCTAAAATGTACAGAAAGTGAGCTATGAATTTTTTTATGTCCAATTTTGGCCTATTTTGGCACATTCACTGTGGTCATGCTTTTTCCCCCTTTGCAAACATTTTTCATCCAATTGACTTCAAACTTGGCATTTATCATCTCAAGACCTGAGAGAACAACTGGGCAAAACATCTTGCCTTTTTGAAATACTATATGACGGGGGCGGGGCATCAAATATTGCCTTTAAAATTTCATTTGTCCAGAAAGAGCAAAGGCTTAATAACTCCCATGTTCAAGCTCCAAAAAATCTCAAACTTCTCAGGCAACGTAATAGTCACGGCCTGAAAACATCTATATGATAAAATTCAGTTATACATAAAGCGCCACCTAGTGGTGACAATAAATGTCATACTTTACGTTTTTAGCTACTGCGCTGAGCTCGTTGAAGGGATCCAGTTGAAAGTTGGTCAGAAAAGCCTTAAGATGTTGATCATGCCCACCACCGAATATTGTAACTTTTCGCCAAAGGGCGTGGCCGCTACGGTGCCGCAAAGTCTGAAGATTTTTCGTGACAATAAAAGCTGCATGAACTTGACCGAGATGATCCTATCTTCTCAAAATTTCACACATTTGATGAGAGTCCAGCCCTAAAGACATCTACGAACTTATATTTCATCTTACTGATAGCGCCACCTAGTGGCAATTTTTTTTCTTACGAATTTTCTTGTACATTTTTTCTCCAAACACGTTAACTGGACCAACCTCATATTTGCTCAGATGAGGGTTTCGGCCTTCATGATGTCACAACACGAAGTTTGTGTGTTTTCGCGAATCGCTGTGGGCGTGGCTAAGCACTGTTCGCCAAGAAAACAACGCCAGTTTTGAGGGTCTAAACATGCGCAGAAACTCATGAAACTTGGCACACACATCTGGCCTGGTAAAATGAACAATATTTTATTGTTGATTGTGCTATTTTTACAAAAATGACTCAATAGCGCCCCCTAGAAATTTTTAACGAAGCAGCCCCGATTGTACGTTTAAGCAAGATCTACGAAAATTTTTACGTGTATGAGGGAGCCAAAGACCTACAAAAAAGTCTCTTGGACCCATATGCTAAAATGAACAGGAAGTGAGCTACGAATTTTTGAATGCCCCATTTTTTACGATTTTTGCACATTTTCAGAGGGCATACTTTTGCCCACTTCTCCTACACGTTTTATCCGACTGACTTATGACTTGACCTGGACCATGCCAAGACCTGAGCCAACAACAGACGGAAAAATCTTGACTTTTGGAAATACTATATGATGAGGGCGGGGCATCAAAATTTGTGTTTCGCACTGAAAAAGGATATGCTTAATAACTCCCCGATACATGCTCCAAAAAATCCCAAACTTGACATGTATGTTTATCGTCAAGGCCTGAAGGTATCTCTATGACAACATTCAGTTATATATGCAGCGCCACCTAGCCCTTGAGGCATGAAAAAAAAATACCCCACTTACGGTATTTTGTACAAAAAATGTAAACTCATTCTAAGTGTGATAACTAAGTCATTTAGGAATATTCTTTTACCTTCCACCACTCAAAATATTCACTGGCATCAGACCTAACCAAACATAAATATTTTTGTTATTTAGTTTTATGTATTTTTGATAGCCTCTATGGACATTAAAAGCAATATCGTGAATGAAGGCTATGCTTAATAACTCCCAGGTACATGCTCCAAAAAATCCCATATTTGAAATGTATATTTAGAGTCAAGGCCTGAAGGTATCTCTATGACAAAATTCAGTTATAAATACAGCGCCACCTAGTCCTTGAGGCATAAAAAAAAAATGCCTCACTTACGGTATTTTTCTAAAAATTGTAAACTCATTTTAAGTGTGATAACTAAGTCATTTATGAATATTCTTTTACTTTCCACCACTCAATATGTTCACTGGTATCAGACCGATCCAAACATACGTATTTTTTATTTAGTTTTATTTATTTTTTTATCGCCTCTATGGACAATAAAAGCAACATTGTGCAATGAGTACCTGCGATGATGTGTGTATATATACTTTTACGAAAAATACCAATCAGAGCAACTCATTGCCTAAAAATAAAAAAAAGACGCTGATTTTTGCAGATCTTAACAATCACCAAAACCCATTGAGCTTGACACACTCATCACACCTGGCAAAAAAAAAAAAAAAAGTCCACATGTTTATCATGCCATTTTCAAAGAAATTCTGCTTCCAATGTGCCAGTACCCCAATGTGCAAGTTCCCCAACGTGCAAGTACCCCAACGTGGCCGGGGCTGCGAGGGCCCTTTATAGCTGCTCGCAGCTCTAGTTATTCTTCTTCTTTATTCTCCGCAAACGATCACGATTTTGGGTACCTAAACATTCACAGAAACTCACCGAACTTTGCACATTACTCAGGCCCGGCGAAAAATTTGATATTATTAAGTCGTCATAACAATGCGACTCGATAGCGCCCCCTAGCGTAGAAAAATAAAAACCAAGCCCGGCACGTTTGAGCTAGAGCAACAAAAATTGGCAGGCACGTGTAGCACCCCGAGACGCACAAAAAAAGTCTATTGGGACCATGTAGCTAAAATGTACAGAAAGTGAGCTATGAATTTTTTTATGTCCAATTTTGGCCTATTTTGGCACATTCACTGTGGTCATGCTTTTTCCCCCTTTGCAAACATTTTTCATCCAATTGACTTCAAACTTGGCATTTATCATCTCAAGACCTGAGAGAACAACTGGGCAAAACATCTTGCCTTTTTGAAATACTATATGACGGGGGCGGGGCATCAAATATTGCCTTTAAAATTTCATTTGTCCAGAAAGAGCAAATGCTTAATAACTCCCATGTTCAAGCTCCAAAAAATCTCAAACTTCTCAGGCAACGTAATAGTCACGGCCTGAAAACATCTATATGATAAAATTCAGTTATACATATAGCGCCACCTAGTGGTTACAATAAATGTCATACTTTACGTTTTTAGCTACTGTGCTGAGCTTGTTGAAGGGATCCATTTGAAAATTGGTCAGAAAAGCCTTAAGATGTTGATCATGCCCCACACCGAATATTGTAACTTTTCGCCAAAGGGCGTGGCCGCTACGGTGACGCAAAGTCTGAAGATTTTTCGTGAAAATAAAAGCTGCATTAACTTGACCGAGATGATCCTATCTTCTCAAAATGTCACACATTTGATGAGAGTCCAGCCCTAAAGACATCTACTGACTTATATTTCATCTAACTGATAGCGCCACCTAGTGGCAATTTTTTTTCTTACGAATTTTCTTCTACGTTTTTCTCCAAACACGTTAACTGGACCTACCTCATATTTGCTCAGATGAGGGTTTCGGCCTTCATGATGTCACAACACGAAGTTTGTGAGTTTTCGCGAATTGCTGTGGGTGTGGCTAAGCGCTGTTCGCCAAGAAAACAACGCCAGTTTTGAGGGTCTAAACATGCACAGAAACTCATGAAACTTGGCACACACATCTGGCCTGGTAAAATGAGCAATATTTTATTGTTGATTGTGCTATTTTTACAAAAATGACTCAATAGCGCCCCCTAGAAGTTTTTAACGAAGCAGCCCCGGTTGTACGTTTAAGCAAGAACGACGAATATTTTTAGGTGTATGAGGGAGCCCAAGACCTACAAAAAAGTCTCTTGGACCCATATGCTAAAATGAACAGGAAGTGAGCTACGAATTTTTGAATGTCCCATTTTTGACAATTTTTGCACATTCACAGGGCGCAGACTTTTGCCCACTTCTCCTACACGTTTCATCTGACTGAGTTAAGACTTGACCTGGACCATGTCAAGACCTGAGCCAACGACAGGGGGAAAAATCTTGACCTTTCGAAATACTATATGATGAAGGCGGGGCATCAAAATTTGTGTTTCGCACTGAAAAAGGATATGCTTAATAACTCCCCGGTACATGCTCCAAAAAATCCCAAACTTGACATGTATGTTTATCGTCAAGGCCTGAAGCTATCTCTATGACAACATTCAGTTATATATGCAGCGCCACCTAGCCCTTGAGGCATAAAAAAAAAAATACCCCACATACGGTATTTTGTACAAAAAATGTAAACTCATTCTAAGTGTGATAACTAAGTCATTTATGAATATTCTTTTAGTTTCCACCACTCAAAACGTTCACTGGCATCAGACTTATCCAAACATATATATATTTTTATTTATTTTTGATAGCCTCTATGGACATTAAAAGCAATATCGTGAATGAAGGATATGCTTAATAACTCCACGGTACATGCTCCAAAAAAAATCCCACACTTGACATGTATGCTTATAATCAAGGCCTGAAGGTATCTCTATGACAACATTCAGTTATAAATACAGCGCCACCTAGCCCTTGAGGCTTATATAACAAAAAATAAACTAGAGCTGCGAGCAGCTATAAAGGGCCCTCGCAGCCCGGGCCACGTTGGGGTCCTTGCACGTTGGGGTACTTGCACGTTGGGGTACTGGCACGTTGGGGTACTGGCATATTGGAAGCAAAATTTCTTTGAAAATGGCATAATAAACGTTTACATGTAGAATATTTTTTTTGCCAGTGTCTGTCAAGCTCAACGGATTTTGGTGATTGTTAAGACCTGCAAAAATCAGCGTCCTTATTTATTTTTAGGCAATGAGTTGCCCTGATTGGTATTTTTTTGTAAAAGTGTATATACACATTATCGCTCATTGTACTCATTGCACAATGTTTACTTTTATTGTCCAAAGGGGAAATCAAAAATGAATAAAACAAAATGGAAACGTACATACGTTTGGATCGGTGTGAAGCCAGTGAACAATTTGAGTGGTGGAAACTAAAAGAATATTCATAAATGACTTAGTTATCACACTTAGAATGAGTGTACATTTTTTGTACAAAATACCGTATGTGGGGTATTTTTTTTATTTTTTTTATATAAGCCTCAACGGCTAGGTGGCGCTGTATTTATAACTGAATGTTGTCATAGAGATACCTTCAGGCCTTGATTATAAGCATACATGTCAAGTGTGGGATTTTTTTTGGAGCATGTACCGTGGAGTTATTAAGCATAGCCTTCATTCACGATATTGGTTTTAATGTCCATAGAGGCTATCAAAAATAAAAAATAAAATATATATGTTTGGATAAGTCTGATGCCAGTGAACATTTTGAGTGGTGGAAACTAAAAGAATATTCATAAATGACTTCGTTATCACACTTAGAATGAGTTTACATTTTTTGTACAAAATACCGTATGTGGGGTATTTTTTTTTCATGCCTCAAGGGCTAGATGGCGCTGCATATATAACTGAATGTTGTCATAGAGATAGCTTCAGGCCTTGACGATAAACATACATGTCAAGTTTGGGATTTTTTGGAGCATGTACCGGGGAGTTATCAAGCATATCCTTTTTCATTGCGAAACACAAATTTTGATGCCCCGCCCTCATCATATAGTATTTCGAAAAGTCAAAATTTTTCCCCCTGTCGTTGGCTCAGGTCTTGACATGGTCCAGGCCAAGTCTTAACTCAGTCGGATGAAACGTGTAGGAGAGGTGGGCAAAAGTCTGCCCCCTGTGAATGTGCAAAAATCGTCAAAAATGGGACATTCAAAAATTCGTAGCTCACTTCCTGTTCATTTTAGCACATGGGTACAAGAGACTTTTTTGTAGGTCTTGGGCTCCCTCATACACCTGAAAATATTCGTCGTTCTTGCTTAAACGTACAACCGGGGCTGCTTCGTTAAAAATTTTGAGGGGGCGCTATTGAGTCATTTTTGTAAAAATAGCACAATCAACAATAAAATATTGCTAATTTTACCAGGCCAGATGTGTGTGCCAAGTTTCAGGAGTTTCTGTGCATGTTTAGACCCTCAAAACTGGCGTTTTTTCTTGGCGAACAGCGCTTAGCCACGCCCACAGCAATTCGCGAAAACTCACAAACTTCGTGTTGTGACATCATGAAGGCCGAAACCCTCATCTGAGCAAATATGAGGGAGGTCCAGTTAACGTGTTTGGAGAAAAACGTAGAAGAAAATTCGTAAGAAAAAAAATGGCCACTAGGTGGCGCTATCAGTTAGATGAAATGTAAGTTAGTAGATGTCTTTAGAGCTGGACTCTCATCAAATGTGTGAAATTTTGAGAAGATAGGATCATCTCGGTCAAGTTAATGCAGCTTTTATTGTCACGAAAAATCTTCAGATTTTGCGTCACCGTAGCGGCCACGCCCTTTGGCGAAAAGTTACAATATTCGGTGTGGGGCATCATCAACATCTTAAGGCTTTTCTGACCAATTTTCAACTGGATCCCTTCAACGAGCTCAGCACAGTAGCTAAAAACGTAAAGTATGACATTTATTGTAACCACTAGGTGGAGCTATATGTATAACTGAATTTTGTCATATAGATGTTTTCAGGCCGTGACTATTACGTTGCCTGAGAAGTTTGAGATTTTTTGGAGCTTGTACATGGGAGTTATTCAGCATTTGCTCTTTCTGGACAAATGAAATTTTAAAGGCAATATTTGATGCCCCGCCCCCGTCATATAGTATTTCGAAAAGGCAAGACTTTTTGCCCAGCTGTTCTCTTAGGTCTTGAGATGATAAATACCAAGTTTGAAGTCAATGGGATGAAAAATGTTTGCATAGGGGGAAAAAGCATGACCACAGTGAATGTGCCAAAATAGGCCAAAATTGGACATTAAAAAATTCATAGCTCACTTCCTGTACATTTTAGCTACATGGTCCCAATAGACTTTTTTGTGCGTCTCGGGGTGCTACACGTGCCTGCCAATTTACGTTGCTCTAGCTCAAACGTGCCGGGCTTGGTTTTTATTTTTCTATGCTAGGGGGCGCTATAGAGTCACGTTGTTATAACGACTTCATAATATCAAATTTTTCGCCGGACCTGAGGAGTGTGCAAAGTTCGGTGAGTTTTCGTGAATATTTAGGTACCCAAAATCGCGATTGTTTGCGGAGAATAAAGAAGAAGAAGAAGAAGAAGAAGAAGAAGAATAATAATAATAACTAGAGCTGCGAGCAGCTATAAAGGGCCCTCGCAGCCCGGGCCACGTTGGGGTCCTTGCACGTTGGGGTACTTGCACGTTGGGGTACTGGCACATTGGGGTACTGGCATATTGGAAGCGAAATTTCTTTGAAAATGGCATAATAAACCTGTACATGTAGAATATTGTTTTTGCCTGTGTGTGTGTCAAGGTCAACGGGTTTTGGTGATTGTTAAGACCTGCAAAAATCAGCGTCCTTTTTTATTTTTAGGCAACGAGTTGCCCTGATTGGTATTTTTTGTAAAAGTGTATATCATCATCGCTCGTTGTACTCATTGCACAATGTTGCTTTTATTGTCCATAGGTGCAATCAAAAATGAATAAAACAAAATGGAAACGTACATACGTTTGGATCGGTGTGAAGCCAGTGAACAATTTGAGTGGTGGAAACTAAAAGAATATTCATAAATGGCTTAGTTATCACACTTAGAATGAGTTTACATTTTTTGTACAAAATACCGTATGTTTTTTGTTTTTTTTTATATATTATGCCTCAAGGGCTAGGCGGCGCTGTATTTATAACTGAATGTTGTCATAGAGATAGCTTCAGGCCTTGATTATAAGCATACATGTCAAGTGTGGGATTTTTTTTGGAGCATGTACCGTGGAGTTATTATGCATATCTTTCATTCACGATATTGCTTTTAATGTCCACAGAGGCTATCAAAAATCAATAAAAATATATATATGTTTGGATAAGTCTGATGCCAGTGAACATTTTGAGTGGTGGAAACTAAAAGAATATTCATAAATGACTTAGTTATCACACTTAGAATGAGTTTACATTTTTTGTACAAAATACCGTATGTGGGGTATTTTTTTTTCACACCTGAAGGGCTAGGTGGCGCTGCATATATAACTGAATTTTGTCATAGAGATACCTTCAGGCTTTGACTATAAACATACATGTCAAGTTTGGGATTTTTTGGAGCATGTACCGGGGAGTTATCAAGCATATCCTTTTTCAGTGCGAAACACAAAATTTGATGCCCCGCCCTCATCATATAGTATTTCCAAAAGTCAAGATTTTTCTGCCTGTAGTTGGCTCAGGTCTTGACATGGTCCAGTTCAAGTCTAAAGTCAGTCGGATGAAATGTGTAGGAGAAGTGGGCAAAAGTATGCCCCCTGAAAATGTGCAAAAATCGTCAAAAATGGGACATTCAAAAATTCATAGCTCACTTCCTGTTCATTTTAGCACATGGGTCCAAGAGACTTTTTTGTAGGTCTTGGACTCCCCCATACACCTAAAAATTTTCGTAGATCTTGCTTAAAAGTACAATCGGGGCTGCTTCGTTAAAAATTTCTAGGGGGCGCTATTGAGTCATTTTTGTAAAAATAGGACAATACATGATAAAATATTGCTCATTTTGCCAGGCCAGATGTGTGTGCCAAGTTTCATGAGTTTCTGCGCATGTTTAGACCATCAAAACTAGCGTTGTTTTCTTGGCGAACAGTGCTTAGCCACGCCCACAGCGATTCGCGAAAACTCACAAATTTCGTGTTGTGACATCATGAAGGCCGAAACCCCCATCTGAGCAAATATGAGGTTGGTCCAGTTAACGTGTTTGGAGAAAAATGTACAAGAAAATTCGTAAGAAAAAAAATTGCCACTAGGTGGCGCTATCAGTTAGATGAAATATAAGTTCGTAGATGTCTTTAGGGCTGGACTCTCATCAAATGTGTGAAATTTTGAGAAGATAGGATCATCTCGGTCAAGTTCATGCAGCTTTTATTGTCACGAAAAATCTTCAGACTTTGCGTCACCGTAGCGGCCACGCCCTTTGGCGAAAAGTTACAATATTCGGTGTGGGGCATCATCAACATCTTAAGGCTTGTCTGACCAATTTTCAACTGGATCCCTTCAACGAGCTCAGCACAGTAGCTAAAAACGTAAAGTATGACATTTATTGTAACCACTAGGTGGCGCTATATGTATAACTGAATTTTTTCATATAGGTGTTTTCAGGCCGTGACTATTACGTTGCCTGAGAAGTTTGAGATTTTTTGGAGCTTGTACATGGGAGTTATTCAGCATTTGCTCTTTCTGGACAAATGAAATTTTAAAGGCAATATTTGATGCCCCGCCCCCGTCATATAGTATTTCGAAAACGCAAGATTTTTTGCCTAGTTTTTCTCTTAAGTCTTGAGATGATAAATGCCAAGTTTAAAGTCAATTGGATGAAAAATGTTTGCATAGGGGGAAAAAGTATGACCACAGTGAATGTGCCAAAATAGGCCAAAATTGGACATAAAAAAATTCATAGCTCATTTCCTGTACATTTTAGCTACATGGTCCCGATAGACTTTTTTGTGCGTCTCGGGGTGCTACACGTGCCTGCCAATTTTCGTTGCTCTCGCTCAAACGTGCCGGGCTTGGTTTTTATTTTTCTACGCTAGGGGGCGCTATAGAGTCGCGTTGTTATAACGACTTCATAATATCAAATTTTTCGCCGGACCTGAGGAGTGTGCAAAGTTTGGTGAGTTTTCGTGAATGTTTAGGTCCTCAAAAATGCGATCGTTTACGGAGAAGAAGAAGAAGAAGAAGAAGAATAATAATAATAATAATCCGATCGAAAAACAATAGGGACCTCGCAGCGGTAGCTGCTCGGGCCCTAATAATAATAATTTTTACAAAAACAATAGGGACCTCGCAGCGGTCGCTGCTCGGGCCCTAAAAATACCCCACATACGGTATTTTGTACAAAAGATGTACAATCATTCTAAGTGTGATAACTAAGTCATTTATGAATATTCTTTTAGTTTCCACCACTCAAATTGTTCACTGGCTTCACACCGATCCAAACGTATGTACGTTTCCATTTTGTTTTATTCATTTTTGATTGCCCCTTTGGACAATAAAAGTAACATTGTGCAATGAGTACAACGAGCGATGATGTGTATATACACTTTTACAAAAAAATACCAATCAGGGCAACTCATTGCCTAAAAATAAAAAAGGACGCTGATTTTTGCAGGTCTTAACAATCACCAAAACCCGTTGAGCTTGACACACACACTGGCAAAAAAATATTCTACATGTAAATGTTTATTATGCCATTTTCAAAGAAATTTTGCTTCCAATATGCCAGTACCCCAACGTGCCAGTACCCCAACGTGCAAGTACCCCAACGTGCAAGGACCCCAATGTGGCCCGGGCTGCGAGGGCCCTTTATAGCTGCTCGCAGCTCTAGTTCTTCTTCTTCTTCTTCTTCTTCTTCTTCTTTATTCTCCGCAAACGATCGCGATTTTGGGTACCTAAACATTCACGAAAACTCACCGAACTTTGCACACTCCTCAGGCCCGGCGAAAAATTTGATATTATTAAGTCGTCATAACAATGCGACTCGATAGCGCCCCCTAGCGTAGAAAAATAAAAACCAAGCCCGGCACGTTTGAGCTAGAGCAACAAAAATTGGCAGGCACGTGTAGCACCCCGAGACGCACAAAAAAGTCTATTGGGACCATGTAGCTAAAATGTACCGGAAGTGAGCTATGAATATTTTTATGTCCAATTTTGGCCTATTTTGGCACATTCACTGTGGTCATGCTTTTTCCCCCTTTGCAAACATTTTTCATCCAATTGACTTCAAACTTGGCATTTATCATCTCAAGACCTGAGAGAAAAACTGGGCAAAACATCTTGCCTTTTTGAAATACTATATGACGGGGGCGGGGCATCAAATATTGCCTTTAAAATTTCATTTGTCCAGAAAGAGCAAATGCTTAATAACTCCCATGTTCAAGCTCCAAAAAATCTCAAACTTCTCAGGCAACGTAATAGTCACGGCCTGAAAACATCTATATGATAAAATTCAGTTATACATATAGCGCCACCTAGTGGTTACAATAAATGTCATACTTTACGTTTTTAGCTACTGTGCTGAGCTTGTTGAAGGGATCCATTTGAAAATTGGTCAGAAAAGCCTTAAGATGTTGATCATGCCCCACACCGAATATTGTAACTTTTCGCCAAAGGGCGTGGCCGCTACGGTGACGCAAAGTCTGAAGATTTTTCGTGAAAATAAAAGCTGCATTAACTTGACCGAGATGATCCTATCTTCTCAAAATTTCACACATTTGATGAGAGTCCAGCCCTAAAGACATCTACTGACTTATATTTCATCTAACTGATAGCGCCACCTAGTGGCAATTTTTTTTATTACGAATTTTCTTCTACGTTTTTCTCCAAACACGTTAACTGGACCTACCTCATATTTGCTCAGATGAGGGTTTCGGCCTTCATGATGTCACAACACGAAGTTTGTGAGTTTTCGCGAATTGCTGTGGGTGTGGCTAAGCGCTGTTCGCCAAGAAAACAACGCCAGTTTTGAGGGTCTAAACATGCACAGAAACTCATGAAACTTGGCACACACATCTGGCCTGGTAAAATGAGCAATATTTTATTGTTGATTGTGCTATTTTTACAAAAATGACTCAATAGCGCCCCCTAGAAGTTTTTAACGAAGCAGCCCCGGTTGTACGTTTAAGCAAGAACGACGAATATTTTTAGGTGTATGAGGGAGCCCAAGACCTACAAAAAAGTCTCTTGGACCCATATGCTAAAATGAACAGGAAGTGAGCTACGAATTTTTGAATGTCCCATTTTTGACAATTTTTGCACATTCACAGGGCGCAGACTTTTGCCCACTTCTCCTACACGTTTCATCTGACTGAGTTAAGACTTGACCTGGACCATGTCAAGACCTGAGCCAACGACAGGGGGAAAAATCTTGACCTTTCGAAATACTATATGATGAAGGCGGGGCATCAAAATTTGTGTTTCACACTGAAAAAGGATATGCTTAATAACTCCCCGGTACATGCTCCAAAAAATCCCAAACTTGACATGTATGTTTATCGTCAAGGCCTGAAGCTATCTCTATGACAACATTCAGTTATATATGCAGCGCCACCTAGCCCTTGAGGCATAAAAAAAAAAATACCCCACATACGGTATTTTGTACAAAAAATGTAAACTCATTCTAAGTGTGATAACTAAGTCATTTATGAATATTCTTTTA
The DNA here is from genome assembly GCF_051991245.1 of Festucalex cinctus. Classification (NCBI taxonomy): domain Eukaryota; kingdom Metazoa; phylum Chordata; class Actinopteri; order Syngnathiformes; family Syngnathidae; genus Festucalex; species Festucalex cinctus. Next base: position 21,235,521 of record NC_135431.1, read on the forward strand.
GTTTCCACCACTCAAAATGTTCACTGGCATCAGACTTATCCAAACATATATATTTTTTTATTTATTTTTGATAGCCTCTGTGGACATTAAAAGCAATATCGTGAATGAAGGATATGCTTAATAACTCCACGGTACATGCTCCAAAAAAAATCCCACACTTGACATGTATGCTTATAATCAAGGCCTGAAGGTATCTCGATGACAACATTCAGTTATAAATACAGCGCCACCTAGCCCTTGAGGCTTATATAAAAAAAAAAAAACACATACGGTATTTTGTACAAAAAAATTTAAACTCATTCTAAGTGTGATGACTAAGTCATTTCTGAATATTCTTTTAGTTTCCACCACTCAAATTGTTCACTGGCTTCACACCGATCCAAACGTATGTACGTTTCCATTTTGTTTTATTCATTTTTGATTGCCCCTTTGGACAATAAAAGTAACATTGTGCAATGAGTACAACGAGCGATGATGTATATATACACTTTTACAAAAAATACCAATCAGGGCAACTCATTGCCTAAAAATAAAAAAGGACGCTGATTTTTGCAGGTCTTAACAATCACCAAAACCCGTTGAGCTTGACACACACTGGCAAAAAAAATATTCTACATGTAAACGTTTATTATGCCATTTTCAAAGAAATTTTGCTTCCAATATGCCAGTACCCCAACGTGCCAGTACCCTAACGTGCAAGTACCCCAACGTGCAAGGACTCCAACGTGGCCCGGGCTGCGAGGGCCCTTTATAGCTGCTCGCAGCTCTAGTTATGACTGATATTTTTACTAGGTATGCTTGGGCAGTACCCACTCGAGACCGATCTGCAAAAACAACTGTTAAAGAAATATGGACATGCATAATTCAGACTTTTGGCTGTCTGGTACACTTTCATGCTGATCAAGGTCCAAATTTTGAATCAGATTTAATGAAGGAGTTGTGTGTAGTGTAAAATATTTCCAAGAGTAGAACTACTCCCTATCACCCGGCTGGTAATGGTAGAGTTGAGCGGTTCAACCAGACGCTGTTAAACATGTTGCACTTGTTGTACACGTTGTACACTTGAGGCGGATAAGCAGAGTATATTCCTGAGCTTTTGCAGGCTTACAACAATACTAATCATAGTTCAACAGGGTTTGCCCCTACATATCTTATATTTGGTCACCATCTTAGGCTCCCTGTAGACAGTTTGGGAGTAGCTCCCACTCAGCCTCGCCAAAACATAGCAACTTGGGTCAATGACCACCACGAAAGGCCAAGTTTTGCATATGACCTTGCATATAAGACAATGGCTAATGCTGCGAATCGAGGGAAGGCACAATATGATCAAAAGGTAAATGCTCCCTTACTTCTACCGGGAGAGAGAGTGTGGGTGTGAAATAGAAGAGAGCAGGTCATGGAAAATTACACAGTTGGTGGGACCCAGAGCCTTACATGGTAGTAGAAAGGGTGGGAGATGCAGGACTGACCTACATGGTTAGGCCAGAAAGAGGAGGTAATGTGAAAACCCTGCATAGGAATGCCCTTAAAGATTGTACTGGCCCCAGATGAAGGTCCAGTCAGGGAAACTGAGGACAGTGTCCTAGTTCCATGTTTATATTTTCCATCGGGCCTTAGGCCACCGGCTTCGTCAGTTAGGGTGGAGGATATACCAAGACGATCAGGCCGTCCGAATTTAGGTCAGCCCCCGACCCGCTTTGGACAGTAGGCATTGACAGAGACTGCCAATGGTAAATTGTGGGGGGTTGTTATGTTTTCTCTGTGTCAGTTGTTCATTTGTTGTGTGATTTTTCTGTGCTTATGGGTTAAAAATGTTTTATTGTTGTTTGGATGATTTGTGTGCATTTTTATTCAGTTGCCTTGCATGCATAGCTAATTGAACTATTGGAACAGCTGCACTTAAAAGAGACACCTGGACTAATGACTGAACCAATCAAGTATTGCAAGCAGGCCGGAGTGGCCAATTGCAATTGAGGGAGGCACCCCTCTCATTCCTTTTAAAAGGACAGTCAGTAGGAGGGATTGTTGGTGATTGCTGCCGAGGCCCTGGACGTGCTGAGAGCTGTGGAGGCCATTGCTGCCCTTTGACCCGACGCTTGTGGGAGAAGCTGGTCGACGTGGGTGGCAGAAGTGGGAGCCTCTGCCCCAGAGTCGCCGAGTTGAGACGTTGGAGACCCCTGCCCAAGACGGTGGCCAAGGATCCCAAGAGGGCGTGGCGCTTGTGTATTGGAGGCTGGATAACGCGGTGAATTTCCCAAACCAATACACTGTTTGCTGTGGTTGTCCAGTATAACCCTGGATACTTTTCGTGGTCTTGGAGAGTAAATGGCTGGCTGTTTCCCTTTCATCTCACAGTAGGTCAAGCTGGACGCCGGTGGTGTGATTCCTATCTCACCAAACATCTCATTTGCACTGCCTCATGTACCTTCGCTCCCGCCCGCCCGAACTATATTGAATTTCAATGCAAACGCACCCCCTCAAATGTCTCCTTCACATTTGAGTACGCAAATAATAGAAACAATGCAACACGCACATTTTTTGTTCTTTCTTTTTACAGAGCAGACACTTCTCGGAATGTAAGGAGGGAATGTAAGAATTTTAGACTTGGGTAAATTAAATTTTAGACCTAGGATGAAAATATGGCTGTTTTTTTAAGACATTTTAGGCCTAAAATTTAACTTTATGAATTTTAGACTTTTTTTTTTTTTCAAGACTTTTTTTTTTTAGACCCCGCGGGAACCCTGCAGACCCCGCAGGAACCCTATTCATTGAACTATTTTAGATCCAGATTAAGAGCACTTGAACGGCCTCGTTGATTTTTAACTGTTTTATAAAAAATTTCTGTAAGTGAAATTTTTATTTGTAACTCTAATGTAAACTGTTTTGCTGCCTCTTGGCCAGGACTCCCTTGAAAAAGAGGCTTTTAATCTCAACGGGACTATCCTGGTTAAATAAAGGTTAAATAATTTTTTTTTTTTTTTTTAAAGTCCTGCAGACCACTTACCGATTCCTTCTTGTGTCGTGTCAGTAATAAGAACATTTCCATCGAATGACTAAAAAGGATACCATGAGATATGATATAAATAAATACAATTATACAAAATAAACACATTCCTTTTTCTTTTCATCCAAAGTATAAATGAACAAATCGAGAACAATCAGTTATGCCTATAAATTTACAATTTTATTTTACAAATGTACAAATTGCATCTTGCGAGCAGTGTTGGGAATAACGGCGTTTAAATATAACGAGGTTAGAAACTGCGTTGCTTTTTCACTAACGGAGCAATCCAATTAATTACTGTTCCTATCGTTACAACGCCGTTAGCGTTACTGATAATGTAAAGTGCCGCATTACAAAAATTTGGTTTCAGGAAGCGCCGCGGTGTCAAGCTTTCACCCAGTTGACAACTCCATATCAGTGGGGGTGGGGGAGGGGAACTGAAGGGGTGACGCTGCTTGTGTACTATGATTGGCTAACAAGTTGTGTGGGTGGGGGCCCCTTAATGTATGCCGCACGCACTTCTATCAAAGCACAAGAGAGCTCGGATGGCGACAGAGAGCCTGGGGAATGCAAAAGTAGCGTTTTATAACTGGACGTACAGACACTACTCCTCGCTGATTTAAATTGCTGTTCAGCAGCAACAGCTGGTGATTAAGGCTGAACTCACCATTTAAACCACAATGTTTGTTGTTGAAAACATGCTCCCTCTGTCCAATGTGGAGTCCGAGTCATTTAGAGCTCTTCTGGCTAAAATCCCAACACACAGAGGAGGAGGGGATACCCCTCCACGCCGAAAGAGTTTTGCTAACTTCTTAGACAACGAGTGTAGTTTAGTGGTTATCCGATTTCCCTTCTTCTTTTTACATTTAAGTTTACAGTTTTTGGGTTTCATAGTTTTGCATTACAGTAAAGTGTGTGAATGTTATTTATGTTCAATATGTATTTATTTTGGGCGGCACGGTAGTCGAGTGGTTAGCACGTCCGCTTCCCAGTTCTGAGGTCTCCGGTTCGAGTCCAGGCTCGGACCTTCCTGGGTGGAGACTCCGGTCTCCTCCCACATTCCAAAGACATGCATGGCAGGTTAATTGGGCGCTCCGAATTGTCCCTAGGTGTGCGTGTGAGTGTGGATGGTTGTTCGTCTCTGTGTGCCCTGCGATTGGTTGGCAACCAGTCCAGGGTGTCCCCCGCCTACTGCCCAGAGCCAGCTGAGATAGGCGCCAGCAGCCCCCGCGACCCTTGTGAGGAATAAGCGGTCAAGAAAATGGATGGATGGATGGATGTTTAATAGACATTTTTACTTCTATGCATGTGGCAAGTTGCAATCTTTGGAGTTCCAATAGATAGATGTTCTAAAATATATTATTTTTATTCTTCATTATTACAAACATTCTTTACACTAGAGATAGAACATTATTTAAAAAACAAACAAAATAAACAACAACAAAAAACAATTACTTAGCTGAATAACTAATTACTTTCAGAAAGCAGTAAGGGAGTTACTAACATTGCGTTAGTAACTAACTATATATATACATATATACATATATATATATATATATACATATATACATATATATATATATATATATATATATATATATATATATATATATATATAATTAGAGGTGTGAATTGCCTAGTACCTGACGATTCGATTCGTGTCACGATTCACAGGTCACAATTCGATTCGATACCGATTAATCCGATACGAATTTATACGTCGATTGTTGCGATTTTTTTTCATTCAAATTTAGAAAATACTAATCAGTAAGCTTGTAGAGTGTAAGATTTATATGAAAATGTATTATTTATTTATCTGAAATTTCAGTCTTATAGAGGTTGTAATCTGTTTCATGTTTGAACAGCATTAAAATAAAATATTAAGGCTTAATGTTCCGTTCATATAACATTCTTCCATGCTCAAGGTGTGAATCCTAACCCGAAGTCAGACGTTTTGTTGAATATTTTTCCATTAAAAATGGAAGTTTAAAAATCGATTCACACACAAAAAAAAAAAAAAAAAAAAAAAAGGCAATGATGATAAGACGTTGAATCGGTAAGACTACCGAATGAACAATTCTGAGCTCTTTAAAAAAAAAAAAAAAAAAAAAAAAAAATCGATTCAGCCGCCTATTGAATCGATTCGAGAATTGCGCGATGTAGTATCGCGATATATTGCCGAATCGATTTTTTTAACACCCCTAATATATATATATATATATATATATATATATATATATATATATATATATATATATATATATAAAGGCAGAAAACAGCGTAATAGAACGTAATAGAAGCTTTAAAGTAAACAATCAGTGTCAAAAAGTTATTTGGGGGGGGAGGGGGGTAAAATCATGTGGATTCCTGGCATGAAAACGGATCAGGGATGAAGGTAAACATTTTCTTATTCATATTTAAGCCTCTAAGGGTCGTAGTAGTAATAGTAGTAGCACTGGTGCGATTTTTAGTTGGTTGCACAGCACTGGATTTGGTGGCACCATTTTTTGTGGCGGTACAGCATACGCAAGTCGATATATTTGCAAAATATTTGATTGGAATACGAAGTCTGCCTGCAACAGCAGTGGCTATCAAACCAAGTCAATAATTTTGTGTAACTTAACTCATGTGAACATTATTTTGTTTAGCTCAGTAAAAGTCGGTATTTTTTATTTTTTTTTTCCTTTACCTGCTCCTTGGCCGATGTTCCCCTGCCCTTTTCATCTGTATCGTTTGATTTGGCACCTTCCGCTGGCCTTCCTTTACCACCATCATTCTCCTCCTCATTCTCATTTTGTTTTAGAAAATAATCAGCAAGAGATGGTTTCATTTTATTTATTTTTTTTTAAATTCGCGGCCACTTTTCCATTAGCACCATACAGCACGCTACCACACCACACCACACGCAACCAACCGCCTCCATTGCTTTTCCATCACAGCAGGCGCCTCCACCACGAGCCCGCATAATTTTAGGGTGGGAAGACGCGGGGGCGAAGTATGTGGGTAACAGTTGACCACTGAATGGCCGTCATAGGTACTCCGGAGACAGTGGAGGCAGTAGATACATCGCTGTCCTTCAGTCAGTGGCAAAAAAGAAAAATGAGCTGATGGTTAAATTTGTGCTGAAATGCTTTGCGTCGCAATCAGACGATTCCACAGAAATGGCAGATTGTGAGCTCCGCGTTTAACGATCTAATATCGTCATATCGCCCACCCCTAGTTCAAACTATTAATAGTACCTACCTGTTCAAACAATGGCAAGTGTAACTGAACTGCAGTGCTTGCAAATGTGACTAAAGAAGAAATGAATGCTAACACCTACCGTGTAGTGGACGCGTGAGCCAGAATGTTGCCGCCAATTGGCTTCTTTGGATCAGCAGAGAACATGGCAGCACCATCTACCTGTGCAACCACTTGGTTAGTTATTACCACAGCAACACCAAACTGTTGTGGGGACAGATTGAGAAAAAGATTACAAGTTGACTATAGAAGATGTAAGTTGTATAATAGATCACAAATTATTTTGACAATATAGCCTCTTTAAGTGTGCATTTATCTATGGTGCAAGTGAGAATGGTTTTGAATAACAGAATAACTGTGAAATTTTGGCTGCTCATTTACACATATTTTCCATCTAGCCATCCAGCCATTTTCTGTCGCTTATCCAAGGTCAAGTTTGTTTGTTTTGTTTTGTCCCACCACCCCACCCCAAGTAATACACGAGGGACACTAAACTATTGTATTTCCAAGTCCGTATCGCCTGTGTGCATTTTGGGGCGGGGTGTCATACTGTGACTCTTTTGAGAGAGGACCATTTTTCATCGTCAAGTTAAATAATTCATAGCTCATTTTTATGTTCATGCCATCCCAGTTAAAAGAGCATAAAGTGAAAATGTGTGGCGATATTTGCGACATATGCAGGCAAACCTTTTTTTTTTTGACGCAATGAAGAAGCGGCGTTGTATGAAATACACAACATCGACAAGCGATCAAACCATACATACATATACATATATACATACATATACACATATACATATATACATACATATACACATATACATACATATACACATATACATACATATATATATATATATATATATATATATACATATATATATATACATATATATATATACATATATATATATAATATATATATATATATATATTAGGGGTGTTAAAAAAAATCGATTCGGCGATATATCGCGATACTACATCGCGCGATTCTCGAATCGATTCAATAATAGGCAAAATCGATTTTTTTTTTTTTTTTTTTTTTTTTTTTTTTTTTTTTTTTTTTTTTAGGATTCACACCTTGAGCATGGAAGAATGTTATATGAACGGCACATTAAGCCTTAATATTTTTATTTTAATGCTGTTCAAACATGAAACAGATTACAACCTCTATAAGACTGAAATTTCAGATAAATAATACATTTTCATATAAATCTTACACTCTACAAGCTTACTGATTAGTATTTACTAAATATGAATGAAAAAAAATCGCAACAATCGACTTATAAATTCGTATCGGGATTAATCGGTATCGAATCGTGACCATTCGTATCGGGATTAATCGGTATCGAATCGAATCGTGACCTGTGAATCGTGATACGAATCGAATCGTCAGGTACTAGGCAATTCACACCCCTAATATATATATATATATATATATATATATATATATATATATATATATATATATATATATATACATATTTACATACTGTAGGGGAGGAATGCTAATGGTTTACTGGTTCAGGTGAGCGAGCTGTCTTCACACCGGGGTGTTGGCCAAACACCACTTGAGGCCGACTCAGAGCAAGGTTCCAAATAATACTCCACACCAGGGTTGACTTTCTTTGATTTACTCCCAATTAAATGATTCGATTCAGTTGAATGGGTACAATATTTCTTCCATCTTCATATATATGTTTCTGTCTCTATGGGTGTATGTGCGCAGTGTGAGAGAGTATGTGTGTGTGTGTGTGTGTGGTTTCCTAAAGAAAGACGGAAATAAGCCAATAAGTAAATGTATAAAACGTTGGTTAAGGCATTCAAACTAAACAAAGCAAATTAAATTAGCGTAGTTAAGCTAGCGACATTTAGAACATGACTTCCGGTATGCGCTCTTATTGTGAAACAATACACTTCCGGTCTCGGGCTTAGCAGCGTAACATCAACTCACGAACGCCACGTGGCAACGCGCGGATGAGGAAACGCCGCCCGCACTCGTAACAAACATCTTAGAAAACAAGCTATGGTTAATTCTAGCAAGAAGTTCACGGACAAGAAACAAGAACAAGACCCACCAGTCATCGACGCACACCACTGGACCAACTCACGACACGGCACACACGCGAGCGCCAGACTTCCTGCTATCGCTGCTGGCGAAGACTGACTGCGGTAAACGTCCACACGCACGAGCGCGAGGACAAGCTATGTCACGTGAACTTACCCTCCAATGAATAGAGACGACAAATTATGCAAATTAGTATTAGTGTCCATTACGAGGTTAACAACATTGAACATATCAGACCCAAGGAATAGATTACATTATAGCCTTTTCTACAGCCGCCCCCAAATGTATGTAATACATTTGCACATCAATAAAAGGCTCAAGGTCTATGGTGGAACAGCAGCAGTAGCGTTGTCTTCTTCATTCTCTGCAGGAAGCATAGGGAGGACCACCAGCCTAGCAACAGGCCGGGTATAAACCCTTCCTTTCACTTTCATGTCGGTGGACCGGATACGTCCGTCAGGACTTGGATGAATCGTAGTTACAGTCCCAATGGGCCACAAGGCTCGGGGAAGTTGAGGATCGGCAATCATCACCACACAGTCCTGAGTGAGGTCCGTTGATGTGGCCTGCCACTTCTGACGAGTCTGAAGACTTGGCACGTAGAGCTTGATGAAACGAGCCCAGAAGTGATCAGCAAGGACTTGTGTATGCTTCCAGCGGCGGCGGCTGAGAAGCTCGGTTTCTGGATAGACGACCTGAGGTAGTGAGCCATCAGGCCGCCATCAGGAGAACATTGGGCGTCACTGGATCTGGGTCGCGGGCATCAGAAGAAACATAGCCAAGAGGCTTACTGTTAAGAATATTCTCCACCTCGATCAGCACTGTGTGGAGAACTTCTTCGGCAACAGGTTGTGCACCAACTGTGGCAGAGAGGGCAACTTTGACTGAGCGTATCTCGCGCTCCCACACTCCTCCAAAGTGGGGCGAAGCTGGGGGGTTGAATCGGAAGGCAATTTTTTGAGGTGCAAGGTGCTCTTGTAGTGCAGGTGAGATTTCAGCGAAAGCCTTCTGTAGTTCCTTTTCTCCTCCCTTGAAATTCGTCCCTTGGTCAGACAACAGTTCTGCGGGTGTCCCCCGGCGAGCACTGAACCGACGAAGGGCCATCAGAAAGGAGTCTGTGTCCATGGAAGTCAGCAGGTCCAAGTGGACTCCTCGGGTGGTGAGGCATTTGAAGATGATTCCCCATCTTTTTTCTCGACGGCGGCCCACCTTGACTTCAAAAGGTCCAAAGCAATCCATCCCTGTCGAATAGAAAGCAGGTTTGAATAAACGAAGCCGAGCTACTGGGAGGTCTGCCATTCGTGGGACAACTGGCCGAGCTCTCAATCGTCGGCAATCAAAGCAACTATGCTGGTGGCCTTAGCCCGGGTTGTGTAGGGTAAGATGAATCCCAAAGGATCATACTGACTGGCCAAGACTTTATAAATGTTGCGCATTGTTGGAATGCCATACTCCACTGGACGATGCTTGTAACCAAGTACATCAGTGTGGAAGAGCCATCTTAGCCCTAGAGTGGACTCAGGAGCATCTCTCTTGTGCTGTGCTAGCCATAGCTCCACGCTAGCTGAGCGACTTTCTTCTGGGAGGTGACTTATGACTTCGGGTTCATTGCTGGCCCACTGACGCAGCTCAAAATCAGCTGAAGCTAGGAGGGCTCGTAACTTGTCTACCAGTTGCTTCCCCTCTGCAATGGTCGGGATACTTTGGAGACAGTTGTCCACATAGAAATTCCTTTCAATGGAGATCCTCACATCCTCCTCTGGCTGGCTGTTATCGTAGACGTGTCGCTGTAAGGCGAATGTGGCACAACAGGGGCTGCATGTTGTTCCAAATGGTAACGCCTGCCACTCGTACACCGCAGGTGGCTCCCCTTGACTGAAATCCCGCCAGACAAACCTGAGGAGGGCGCGATCTTCTGGGAGGAGTCGGACCTGGTGAAATTTGCCTTTGATGTCACCGCTGATGGCTACTGCATGCTCACGGAGGCGCAGAAGAACGCCGAGAAGTGACGCTCCGAGTGTCGGCCCAGGAAGCAGGTAATCATTTAGGCTGTGACCTTGATACTGGTGGGAACAGTTGAAAACCAGTCTGTTTTTTCCATTGTGGCGAACCATATGATGGGGGATGTACCATGCTTCCTGTCCTCCATCATCCGGGATTTCAGAGCTACACTTGTTGACTGAGCCAGCCCTGATCAGTTTCTCCATCTCCTCTTTGTAGGCAGCATCTTGGACCGAGTCCTTGGCCAGCCGTAGTTCCACACTCCGCAAGATGGGCATAACAGACTCTTTGGTAGAGTGAAGAAGTGGCATGTTTTTCTGGCAGAGCAGTGGCGTGGCATATCTGAGTACGCCGTCAACATTTACTCTTGTAGTCTTGTTCTCAAGCATAGTAATGGCCTCATGGTCTTGCTTTGAGCGAGTAACCAGTTTCTCACTTCTGAAGGGGATCGTATCGACCTGCCATAGTCTCTCAACGTGCCTCATCAACTCTTTCGCCGAAGGGGCTAGTGTCGTCAATAAGCACTGCTGTGGTTGTGCAAGGTGGCAGACTGCACCTGCTGGGCCCTGTAATGTCCAGCCCAGTCTAGTGCAGACAGCTGCAGGTCCTCCTGGAGGTCCCAACCTGACGGGTTCAGTGGGGGTGATCACTCCCAATGAGAAGTAGAGGTGTCACATCGGTGATGTTTGGTAAGGGAAGGGCAATCAGATGCTTATATTTCTTCCTGAGCTGCTGCATAGGGTAGTTGTGACTAGCTAGTCCGAAATGGGCTGAGGTGAAGGCAGCCGTGATCTTGAACCTCTTCTTTGCTTTAGCAGGGGAGGAAATGGAGAATGAGACTGATGCACCTCGTAGCACCTGGACCTCTTGTCGGATAGTACGAAGCGGGATGTCTTCTGGAGTCCCTTGTACGCCCAACTTCTCTGCGGCCTCTGGCAACAACATGGTTCTCTCAGAACCGTCATCCAATATAGCATAGGTGCTCAGTGTACGATCAGCATAATGAAGGTAGACTTTGACGACTTTCAAGAGTACTCTGCTGCCTTCTGTGGGTCGGTCTAGGTACAGCACCTCAGTTGTAGCCCTCGTAGTGTGGCTCTCTCCCATTATGGGTCTGGCTGGTACCTTAGCTGGCCTCATGTTGACTTCGTGCAGGACCTGGAGGTGTCTACCTTGGCAGAGGTTACAGGTCTTCTTCAAGTTGCACTGGGCTGCTTGATGAGACCGGGCGCAACCCCAACATCTCCTGTTGGTCTTAATCCATTCTGTCAACTGATCTTTGGTGAGCTTGGAAATGGCGGTGCACTTGCTAAGATAATGAGTCTCATTGTTGCAGAATGGACAGAATGGCTTGGTTCCTCTCACCTTCGTGGCATTGGCTAGTGGTTGAGTTTTTGACTTAGTGCTTGCATCCTCCCTCCCATGGAGGACGGTAACGGGGCGACTGCTCTGTCGACCATCTTGTTTAGGGGCTGACTTCCCCTTAGCTTCTCTCACTGCCAACTGTCCTTCAGTGTCCTGACACCATGCCTCGTGTTTCAGCCACTCTGCCAAGTCGGGTAAGGTGTGTAGTTGGATGCCTCGGTAGAACATGCAGCGTCGAAATTCAGCTCTTTGCTCTGGTGGTAACTTGCTTAACAGGCGGGCGACGTGAGAACCACACTGTAGCTCGGCCTCTCCTTCAGGGCCCAGTGTTCTTAACATTCCCACCAACGACTGTACTACGAGTGGAAACTTCTCAAATGCAGCAATATCTCCTCTCTTGACATCAGGAGCATCCATCACGGTAGAAATCCGCCTCAATGCTATCTGATGGGGCTGACCAAACTTGTCATTCAGGGCTGCCATTGTATCGGAGAAAGGCGTTGGTGAGCTGAGGTGCGCACTGCAATCAACTGAGCCTCTTCTAGTTGCAGGTGATCGACCAACACTTGATACTTAAAACATTCAGTGGCGTCTGGGGGTAAGAGGTTCTCCAATGACAGCTTCAGACGTGCAAACTCCCTTGGATCACGGCGGGTGAAGTAGCCTATGGTCGGGCGTGGTCCATAGTAATTAGACGCTACCATGCTGCCTGGGATCAGTCCAGAAGGTGGCAGCTGCATCCTTGGCCTGGCAGGAGGCGGCTGGGGACCATCTCCTGGCTCACACTTGTAACCGGAAATTACCGGATATTTGGACTCAGGCGGGGGCGACCAGTAATGGTGGTCATGAGCAGTGGACCACTGTCTTGTAAGAGGAGCGGCACTATATGCGGTTGGCTGCCTATATGTACAGGCGGTGAAAGACGGGTTGAGATATCCTCTTCTTTAACATCTGGATGTGCAGCTGCTCTCTGAACACTGTTACTTGGTGGTGGTGGTGGTGGTGGTGGAAGGTCAGCCAGTGCCATCTCGTCCATCGCTGAACTCGACCACACAGGTGGAGTAGGCCAGTCATCTTCTTCGGGGCCGTCAGCCGCAGCCAATGGTGGGGACTGTACAATCTCTGGTCTGCAGACAGGAGAAGATCGGCTTGTAAAGTTCTGAAAAGCATCTACTAGTTGCTTCATATCGGCCCGCAGAGCTCTCATGTCTATGAGTTCTGACGCCAAGTGCCGCTGTGTCTCTTGTAGGAGGTGTCTCTCATGACGGATGTCCTCCAATTCAGATCTTACGTCCTCTTGTGGGTGACGGGGCTGCATCGGATGAAGTGGAGTAGAGTGAACAGGGGACATCTTCCGTTCTGGTGTCAGCAGGGAGACAAGCAGATCCTCTTGGGGGTGCTGCTCCTTGCCATAGCACCTGTCCGTCTCTTGGAGATTAGTGTTCTGCCGCTGCATGTGGCTTGGTCGGGAAAAATCATACGCTGAGGTGAGGGGGGTCATCCTGGCCCGATCCTCCAGGTGAGGGACCTCTTCGTCCTCTCTGTACCTCCATATGCTGCGGTCCTGAAAATCCACTTCATAATCCTCATAGCGGGCAGGGGGATGAATCTGTCGTCGGGGACGTGCATCATAATCTTCATGCTCTGAGTCTTGATCCATCTTGATGTAAACACAGCTGATCCGCCTAGAAGGACCTTCAATGTAGGGGAGGAATGCTAATGGTTTATTGGTTCAGGTGAGCGAGCTGTCTTCACACCGGGGTGTTGGCCAAACACCACTTGAGGCCGACTCAGAGCAAGGTTCCAAATAATACTCCACACCAGGGTTGACTTTCTTTGATTTACTCCCAATTAAATGATTCGATTCAGTTGAATGGGTACAATATTTCTTCCATCTTCATATATATGTTTCTGTCTCTATGGGTATGTGCGCAGTGTGAGAGAGTATGTGTGTGTGTGTGTGTGTGTGTGTGGTTTCCTAAAGAAAGACGGAAATAAGCCAATAAGTAAATGTATAAAACGTTGGTTAAGGCATTCACACTAAACAAAGCAAATTAAATTAGCGCAGTTAAGCTAGCGACATTTAGAACATGACTTCCGGTATGCGCTCTTATTGTGAAACAAATGGTAACACTTCCGGTCTCGGGCTTAGCAGCGTAACATCAACTCACGAACGGCACATGGCAACGCGCGGATGAGGAAACGCCGCCCGCACTCGTAACAAACATCTTAGAAAACAAGCTATGGTTAATTCTAGCAAGAAGTTCACGGACAAGAAACAAGAACAAGACCCACCAGTCATCGACGCACACCACTGGACCAACTCACGACACGGCACACACGCGAGCGCCAGACTTCCTGCTATCGCTGCTGGCGAAGACTGACTGCGGTAAACGTCCACACGCACGAGCGCGAGGACAAGCTAAGTCACGTGAACTTACCCTCCAATGAATAGAGACGACAAATTATGCAAATTAGTATTAGTGTCCATTACGAGGTTAACAACATTGAACATATCAGACCCAAGGAATAGATTACATTATAGCCTTTTCTACACATACATATACATATATACATATATATATATATATATATATATATATACATATACATATATACATACATATACATATAAATATATATATATACATATACATTAGGGGTGTTAAAAAAAATCGATTCGGCGATATATCGCGATACTACATCGCGCGATTCTTGAATCGATTCAATAAGGGCAGAATCGATTTTTTTTTTTTTTTTTTTTTTTTTTTTTTTTTTTTTTTTTTTAGGATTCACACCTTGAGCATGGAAAAATGTTATATGAACGGAACATTAAGCCTTAATATTTTATTTTAATGCTGTTCAAACATGAAACAGATTACAACCTCTATAAGACTGAAATTTCAGATAAATAAATAATACATTTTCATATAAATCTTACACTCTACAAGCTTACTGATTAGTATTTTCTAAATTTGAATGAAAAAAAATCGCAACAATCGACTTATAAATTCGTATCGGGATTAATCGGTATCGAATCGAATCGTGACCTGTGAATCGTGATACGAATCGAATCGTCAGGTACTAGGCAATTCACACCCCTAATATACATATACATATACATATACATACATATATACATATACATATATATATACATATACATACTTATACATATATATATACATATAGATATACATATACATACATATATACATATACATATATACAGGGTGACCCAAAAAGATGCGTACCCAGATTTTATTCGATAAAAAATCAATTTTTTAACGAATGTCTTTTCTGTTGCAGGACGTGAAAGGTGAACCTATGGATGATCATTTGCAGCTATAGTTGCCCTGAAAATGTCTTGGACAAATCAGCAGAAGATATTCTCCCTGGAGACCTATTTTGCGACAAAATCATACCAGAGTGTACAGATTCAGTTTCGAAAGAGTTTCCATTGTCGCAACTTTCCATCAAAATCAACGATTGTTAGTTACATATATATATATATATATATATATATATATATATATATATATACATACATATATACACATATATACATATATACATATATATACATATATACACATATATACATATATACATATATATACATATATACACACATATATATATATATACATATATACATATATATATATATATATATATATATATATATATATATATATACATATACATACTCCAATAGGACTGATAACCAGGTGATGAAACGGAATGGAACAACGACAATGAGTGCAGTCTGTCCATGTGGCAAAGTCTGCAAGAACTCGCGTGGTCTGAAGATCCACCAGATCAAAATGGGATGTGTGACGAGGACGCAGGTGGTGCAACGCACAGGTCTAGTACCTGGTGAGACGCAAGAGGAGCCCGGCCGGGAGTCAACCCACAGTGCCCAGACCCTCTACGCCCCACAAGCCCTTCCTCGCTTCAGGCATTCTGAACACCGCCGGGTCTTGTGGCCTGCTGCCAATAAAGGAAGAGAGTGGCACCAGTTTGATGAGGATCTTGACCAAATTCTGGACGCTACTGCAAGAGGAGGAGCAGACCAGAAATTGCTGTCCGCTATGATCATTAGCATAGGTGCCGAAAGATTTGGCGTCAAAGAACAACGGGCAACCAGACCCCAAGGGGAGCCAAATCGACGGGAGGTGAAAATCAGCCAGCTGCGGCAGGAGCTTAGACTGCTTGGACGGCAGTTTAAGGTGGCAAGGGATGAGGATAAGGCTGGGCTAGCAGAGCTCCGTAGCATGGTGAGGAAAAGATTAACCACCCTCCGCCGAGCAGAGTGGCATAGGAGGAGAGGCAGGGAGAGAGCCAGGAGACGGGCAGCCTTCATCTCAAACCCCTTCGGCTTCACCAAGAAGATCCTCGGGCAGAAAAGAAGCGGCCATCTCTCCTGCACCGAAGATGAGGTCAACAACTACCTCAATGTCTCCTATAGTGACAGTGCAAGAGAGGAAGAACTTGGGCCATGCAGAACCTTGATAACCCCGCCAGAACCCATCGTGGCATTTAACACCAAAGAGCCAACTTTGAAAGAAGTTGAGGAGGTTGTCAGGGCAGCTAGATCAAATTCAGCACCAGGCCCTAGTGGAGTGCCATATGTAGTCTTCAAGAGGTGCCCCAGACTCTTGAAGAGGCTATGGAGGATCCTCAGGGTCATCTGGAGTAGGGGGAAGGTTGCCCAGCAGTGGAGACATGCAGAGGGTGTATGGATTCCAAAGGAGGAGAGCTCAATAACTATCGAGCAATTCAGAATCATCTCACTCCTCAGCGTAGAAAGCAAGATATTCTTCAGTATTGTTGCCCGGCGCATGACGGAGTTCCTCCTGAGGAATACATACATTGACACCTCGGTGCAGAAGGGAGGAGTTCCAAAGGTCCCAGGATGCATTGAGCACACGGGAGTTGTCACCCAGCTGATCCGAGAGGCACGAGAGGGCAAAGGAGACCTGGCAGT